>NC_139513.1:85680456-85940456 GCF_947247035.1 Vipera ursinii
TGAGCTTCTCCATATTTTTGAATCTCCCAATTCTGTTTCATCCATTTGGCCAATAGAGGAAAAATGGGTATTTTCTCTTTCTGTATTTTTCTCTGGGTATAAATACTGTATGCATGCAAATAGAACTGTGTATGTGGTTGAAAAATATGTTCTGAAAAAGTAATTAGAAAACCTATCATAGTTTTGGCTTGAAGGTGAGATCTTTGCATCTAGGTTCTTAATACTGCTTTATGTTTATATTCTAAATTAAAGATCGTTAATACACACAAAGAGCAGTCTTTTTTTAAAAAAGAAAGAAATAGAGGACTATTTTAGCAGCCAAACAATCCTCCATTGAATGTCTTTCAAAGACTCCTTCATCCATCAGCCAGATAATACACATTTTTTCTGAATCTAGTATTTTAATATCTTGCAAAGTTGGCTCCTATTTTGCATGAATCATAGCTGTTTGGAGAAATAGTTCATGGGCAGACATGAATTCTTGAATCCCCAAGGAGGTTAATCTTATAATACCCACTTAATTGTGATGCATTTCAGTGGGAACAGACATAATCCTGTTTACTTGGCAAATGAAATGGAGTCACATAACCACAGTTGAAAAACAAATAAAATATGGTTAAGTTGTATTGCATGCTATTACCGTTTAGGAAAAGGAGAAACAATGTATGAGCGGTCCAAATATCATATTAGGAGGAGACCGTAATCTTTGAGGTAGTGAAGAATCTGAGGTGTTAGGACTCCATTCAGTTATTTGTGTAAATCACATACTGCTTTTAAAGTGGTATATGTTATTTACTTGTCTTGGAGGTTCTATGAGAACAAATATCCGTGTAAAACTTGTTATTCTACATTGCTACCTCCCCAGTGCACTCAAGCATGAGATGTTCAGCCAGTGTGTTAACCAATAGGATTGGACTGTTGTTAAAAACAGTGCAATGAAACAAGGTATTTCCAACCTCTATTATTTATCAAAACCTTAGATTGAGGTTGGCAGGGTGGTGCCTATAGCAGAGAGCATGCTGAAAGCATCTCTAGTTTTGATTCTGGAAAATTCTGGGTATTTGGTGAGAGGCTATGTCCATCATAGGAGCTGTTTTGTTAATAAGCAAGTTTCCCCTAAGAATAAATTTGTGACTGTATTCACCACATTTTTCCAAACTTCCCAATGTTCCCCCAGCTTTAAAATTTTGCCTATCCCTGCTTAGGTGATGCAGCAGTCATGTAAAGTTTTCGGGAAGTCAAATCTTCCCTAAGAAACAGTGAAACAAAATTGAAAAGAACTGTTAAAAGACAACACATACCAATTTTAGGTAACCAATAACAGTAGCTGATTTTTCACACACACACATACACACACATACACACACACACAATGTATTGTGTTATTCAGCCTATATTAAAACTAGGTAGGTCCAAAATAATGAATTTTGATTAACGTATGCACACTTTTTAACTGCATTGAAGCATAGTTTAATGCACAGTGAGAACTACTATCTTTTTAAATTCAAAATCCAGCTGAAGTATCAAACATTACATAAATTTTGCTAACAGAGGAATATTAGTTCCCAATATAAGAATCAGGTTGGCTGAAAAGGGAAAATATTTCTTGTATCAATTCTTATTGTGATCATCTATCTTATGCGCTTGATCAAATCCGTTATACTTAATGAAAAAAATCTACATAGCAGGTAAACTTTTTTTAAAAAAGAATATCCATAATTATATGAAAAGACATACTGTAAGTTTATTTAGTATAAATGAATCTTCCTCTTAAATTAATCTTTTGTTCCCCCTAGACACATTGCTTAATGTATTTTCCTACCTTTGCCTAAGTGATAAAAAGTCAATTTTCATGTCAAATAAAAGAGCTGAATCTATCAAAAGTTAATCTCTGATGCAATTTTTGAACTATGTAATCTATGAAGACCATACATTTTTGGTAATGGTTTTATATATCAAGTGTGACTTTTAGAAAATTCAGCCTAGAAAAAAACATTTAGCAAGTAAATGCACCCTAGAGGCAAGTTCTTATTTGTAAAGAATAAATCAAAGTCCAGAGAGATGGCAGAAATACACACATCAAAATACATTTTTCCCTATTCATTTTGTAAATGGATTGTATTAATGAGTCTGAATGATATTGCAGATAGTCATGTTCACACTTGAGGTAACTGCTTAGGTTGTCATTCTAAATTCTGTTATTCCCAGCCATCCAGATTCGTGTCTCCAGATCTCAGATTAAATCAATTGCTTGGCATAAAAAGGGGGGCTACTTGAACCTCATAGAAGAGGAATTTCATAGTTTGCATTCTGTTATGATTTCTCTATCTCTCGTCAGAGAGAAAACTATAAGAAGGCCTTTTTCACTACAGTCTGATGCTACAGATATGGTAGAAGTCACTTCTTCAGGCATCTTGTTCCACTTCTTGCATGCACTTATAAACAAGTAAAATACAATCAATAAATAAAACACAATATCAATCAATATTAGCAATAAAACAATAATCAATAAAAGATTTTCTGACTACCAGTGTAACTATAATATAAATATAACAACAGAGGAAGTTCATATGGTTTTATAAAAAGTGTGTGGATAGAAGCATTTAAAAGATCTTTTTAAATGTCAAAAGATCAGACATAATTTAAGGGAAAATTTATTCCAAAGGGAAGGAGCAGTATAGTAGAATGCCCTAAAATGTGAGGTACTTATATTAAAACAAGGAAAAATAAATTACCTTTGGTTGTAGGATGGAGCCTATTTCATAGGAACATAAATTATAATCAAGTAATTCAAATAAATAAATATTCCTGTGCACATGGTTCAGAAATCAACACCAGCAACCTAAACTAATAAAGGTCCAACAAATGAAGAAATAGGGGTGAATCAAAATAGATCTAGGACCACATATGAACAACACGATTCTGAACCTGGAATATAAGGTAGAAAGCCCTCCAACTAACTACTACTAGTCAATGTGAGACATTACTGAGACATAAATTAGTTTCCATTTCTAAAATAAGATGTGACCCGATTCTCCAAACATTCAATAGTTAAAAAGCTGTGGCTTTATCAATAAAAGGCTTTAAAGAAAAATTCTCATTAAGAACTCCTAAATACCCCAGAAGATACCTGCAACTAGACAGTAAAGCATAAATTATTTTTCTTAGGTGAGCAGTCATCTAGTCTTTGGTAATCAAAATATTGCCATCCTTGATGCTACTGTAGTTCTTCATATTTTTTCTACTCCTATTCCAATTACCAGAAGACTTCAGAATTTATGACACGTGATTACAAACTTTGGAGTATGTTGTTAGCCAACTGTATAGTTCCTGGTTTGACAGTTGTACCCTTTACACACAAAAAAATTATATCATAATCGATCCTCAAGTTATGAACTTGATTATTTACTTACAGCTATACAGGTAGTCATTAACTTATGACCACAATTGAGCCCAAAATTTTTGTTGTTAAGTGAGATACTTGTTAAGTGAATTTTGCCCCATTTTACAACCTGTCTTGCCACAGTTAAATGAATCACTGCAATTAAGTTACTATCATGGTTATTCAGGGACTCTAGCTTTCCCATTGACTTTCCTTGTCAGGTCACAAAAAGCGATCACATGACACATGACACTGCAACCGTCATAAATATGAGTCAGTTGCTAAATGTCCAAAAGTTGATCCCACGACCATAGGTATATTTCATTTTTTTATTTTATTTTATTTTAATCCCATTTATATCCCGCCCTTCTCCGAAGACTCAGGGCGGCTTACAATTTAAGCACAAATCAAATGTGCTTAGTAATAGCCTTCATTCTATGTATATGCCTGCTTATTAGGGCTTTCGCCCCCCCCCCAAGTGGCATTATTACAAAGTCAGCTTATTGCCCCCAACAATCTGGGTCCTCATTTTACCTACCTCGGAAGGATGGAAGGCTGAGTCAACCTTGAATGGTCATAAGCCACATTTTTCAGCGCTGTTGTGACTTTGAACAGTCACTAAATCAACTGTTGTAAGTTGAAGACTACCATAGTCTAATCTTCTAATAATCTAATCATTGGTCACATTGAATCTACACACACACAAATACATATACGTATACATGGATATGTGTGTGTGTGTGTGTGTGTGTGTGTGTATGTGTGTTTTCTGAGGTTTTCGCGGGTGTTTGTATGTATATCTTTGGTCATTCGGCACACAACCACAAAACAGAAACCTAACTACAGCTTCAACATCAGCCACTTTAAACCCCGCCAAACCACACAATAAGCAAACTGACACCGACTATAAAAACATGGCACCACCACAAACACGGAGCCGAACAAAAGCAGCACAACTCACCAGTTCAGGTCTAAGGCTGGCAGCAGCTGAGACCAGCCCATCCACTCAAAACACACCCCCACCCAATCAGAACACAGCTACCCCCCACCCAATCAGAGCACACCTCCACCCACAGAACACACCCCCTCTGGCAGTTTAAAAAAGAGGAACAAACAGCCACTACCACACACTTCTCCCAGAAGAACGAAGCTGAAGCCACCAGCCTGAGGATGACGGATGAGATTTCGTCGAAACGTTGCTCTTACACCTTCAATTCTACGTGGGGAAAAACCCGAATGACCAAAGAGATATATATATATATATATATATATATATATACATATATATTTGTTTTCTGAGGTTTTCGCGGGTGCCTGTATGTGGATCCTTGGTTTTTCGGGTTTTTCCCCGCATAGAACTAGAGGTGTAGGCGCAACGTTTCGACGGAATCCCATCCGTCATCATCAGGCTTTAGCTTCCTTCTTCCTTCCCAGAAGAAGGAAGCTAAAGCCTGATGATGACGGATGGGATTCCGTCGAAACGTTGCGCCTACACCTCTAGTTCTACGCGGGGAAAAACCCGAAAAACCAAGGATCCATTTATATATATATATATATATATATATATATATATATATATATATATATATATATATACACACACACACACACACACACACACACACATACACACACATGCCTTACATGGCTTAGAATCCTAAAGGAATATCACCCCTTGAAAATACCAATGTTGTTAGGTCTTATCAGGTCTCATTTGTTAACCCATCAATAGAAAAAATACATGTACTAAAGATCTGAAATATGATTTCTTTGGAGGTACTATTCTAAATAGGAAATGGCCAAAGTATGGTATTAAATGTATTGACATTAAGTCAACTGGCTAATTTGGGGTTGTTTAGTAATTGCATTGATCTACTGTAATGAATACAGCTTTGCCTTTTTGTTAACAAATTAATAAAATTTAATGGAATTTACTAATATTTCATCACTGATCATTTAACATTGTTATTATGTAGCTTAAGGTTTTACACAAAGAATTGGATACTAGTGACACTGATTGAACATCAGTTAATGCCCTCTTGCAATAGGTTAAACTCTGAAAGTCCTAATAATGGCATCTTATACCTGCCATAGTAATTGTGGATTAAACAAATTAAAAAGAAAACAATGAAATATTTTTTTAAAAAAAAGATTCCTTATATTCCTTACTGTTTAAAAAGTGTTCAGGGGTGAATATTGTTTGACTCAGAGAAAATTATCTGGGAGCGGGGAGGGAACAGCTATACAGCAATACACAAAACCAAACAAGGACATTGAAATTGCAGTTATAAGAGCTGACCTCTGATCCTGAGACATAAATCTGTTCTGTCATCTGTTCATTGTATTCAATCATAAATCCTCCCTAAACGCCTATCAGCTCCTTCAAGTCCATTCTAGATCATCACAAAGGTCATGCAATTCTATTTTTTTCACCTCAAAATTTTATTTTACCTTTGTCTACTTTTGACTGAATGGTAGATGGGTAGCAACAGAAGAGAAGTAAAATGGTAGGGCAATTTTCTTTACTAAAAATGACTAAGCGTGATTGGAAGTACACTTTATATCCTGGTGATAATACACATATTGGTCTTTGCAGTCTCTTATATTATGTTCTTGTTAAATTTGTCTCTGAGATATAGAAAGAATATAAAGAAGCAGGTTTGCTTAAAAGTGAAGGTCTCTAATAAAATGCTATTTAAACAAAGCACATGTAATTTACTTTTCCTACTACACGTTAGATGATAAATAAAATGAATTGATATTCTAAACTCAAGTTCAGGATATATCATGCTAAGTGAAGCAAAAAAAAAAGATAATTGATATCACTACTGCTTTTATAACAGGGCTTTGTTATAACATTGTTTATGATCTATATGAATTTGTAAGCTAAAACACCTCATGGAATTAAAATAATTTCTCTACCACATATCTCTTCCTAAATTTTATTTTTTTGCAATTAGCTTTGTTTCCATTATAAAAAACAACAACAACCCAGCAAGCCAGGGTTAAATAAGGTCGCACACTTAAAAGTAAAAACGAAAGGAAGGAAGACCTAGAGATAGAGCAGAATATCGAAGACAATCATGTTGAAGTATTTTAATAGCCAATAATGATTTATTTAAATGATAAATAATAATGATGTATTGATATGATCAATAAATAATACCTGCATATCTACTACTGAAATCTCTGAGATTCAAATTTTTATTGAATTATGACATTATTGCATAATTCAAAATATTGATTGTAACATCGTACTGAAGGTTTATGAAACTAATATATCTTTATATTAAACGTATGTTAGAATCATATCTCACTTGGAAATAAACTTTACAAAAGAGGATTTAAATACTGATTTATACTACTACACTCTGGCACCTAGAATTGCTTTGGCAATTGAAGAATCTAATAAATTTCTAAAATAAAATAAATCAATTAAATAAGATACTATAAAAAATTTAAATATGATATCCCTCAATAACAGAGTATCAGAGTTGGAAGGGACCATGGAGGTCTTCTAGTCCAACTCCTGCTAAATCAGGAAACCTTATACCTTTCCATACAAATGGTTGTCCAATCTCTTCTTAAAAACCTTCAGGGATAGAGCACCCAAAGCTTCTGGAGGCAAGCCATTCCATTGATTAATTGTTCTCATTGTCAAGAAATTTCTCCTTATTTCTAGGTTACTTCTCCCTTCAAAGAGCTTCCACCACCCATTACTTATTATTATTATATATAATTGTCGGCGATCAAACCAGTCAGTCCTAGAGGAGATCAACCCTAACTGCTCTTTAGAAGGCCAGATCCTGAAGCTAAAACTCAAATACTTTGGCCACCTAATGAGAAGGAAGGACTCACTGGAGAAGAGCCTAATGCTGGGAAAGATGGAGGGCAATAGAAGAAGGGGACGACAGAGAATGAGGTGGCTGGATGGAGTCACTGAAGCAGTAGGCGTGAGCTTAAATGGACTCCAGAAGATGGTAGAGGGCAGGAAGGCCTGGAGGAACATTGTCCATAGGGTCGCGATGGGTCGTACACGACTTTGCAACTAACAACAACAACAATATAATTGTCCTAAAAATGTGAGTCTCGGATATATTCATGACAAAAGTGGGAGCACGGATAAAAAAATAATAATAAATTTTTTATTAAAACTGAGTTTTTGTCAGCACCTGCTGACGTCGTCAGAGTGTAAGCCAGGATTGGGAAGCATGTTCTTATAGTCTCTGTGAAAAGTCAACAGTTTAGCTAATGAGCACTTTACGGGTCTATTCAGCTCCCGCCCTCCCGCAATCAATTGCATCAACCCTATTTCTGTCGGGCTGGCTGACGTCTAAGTTTTGGTGCTCTGCCCCACCCCACTCGCCCCACCCGCTGGGAGCATTCGTCTTCCCACGCGCGATCGTCTTGCTGCCCGAATGACTCGCCTGCGTGCAATGCTGCTGTCTCAGCTGGTCGCTCCTCCATCATGCTGGCACCGCTTGTCCACGTTGGTCAGTGTTGTGATTCAGGGTCAGCCTGTGGGTTTGGCAGTTGGGTCAGACGATTCAGAGGAGGAGGAGGGGGGTGTTGGAGAGCTTGCTAAGGGTGTTGGAGAGCTTGCTGATGATGGCCTTGAGGCTCCGCAGAGCCCTCAGCCAGGCCCCTCCCATCTGGTTACGACGCAGACCCAGCTGTATGAGCCTGACAGCGTGGATGAAGATGACCCACAGCTGGCCCTGTTCAAGGACGCCCAACGCAGGAGGCAGTCAATCAGGAGTAAACAGAGGAAGGCAATGGGGCACCTTGGAAGGAGGCAGAGAGAAGCCACGCCCTGAACTGTTTAAAAGGGGAATGTGTGGGAGGGCTGGTTTGCTGAAGGCAACCATTTGAATAGCTCCTGTTTCATGGTTCGTGTCTTGTTTTGCTCTGTTTTATGTTAATAAATTTGGCAGGCTTAGTTCCAGCCTCTTGCCGTTTGTAAAGGGGTTGTCCCTGCCTTTTCTGCAGGGCCGGTAGTAGGCTGGTACAGAACAGTCAGGGGCCCTCTCCTGATGTCCATGGGTCTGCCTTGTCATCCCCTGCTACACTGATGTATTGGCTAGTGAAAGGTTACGATCCTCTGCCCCCCTGCTCGTGCCTGGCGGAAGTGATCATTGGTTCATCCATTCAGTCCTCCTGCATGATAATTCATTTTGGTGCAGCATCTGGTAGGCTGGCAATAGCTCAATATGCCAGTTAACAGAATGTTGATTGGACAACCAAGCCTCTTTTAACAGGCAGCCGCCCTTAGTTGTATTGTGAGCAATGACTCTGGCCTCTGTAAAATTGAAAGTATGGTTGTGCTCGATAGTGTGAGCCCATACCTGAGATCATTTTTCTTTGTGCTTGATGGCTAGTTCGTGTTCATGGAGCCTTGTCGGAGGTGTTTCGTTCTCTCCCCAATGTAGTTACATGAACAATAATTGTAGTTGATTTGGTAGACCATGGATGACTTGTCACCTGTGGATAAGGGGTTCTTTAGGGCGCATTATTCGTATAATGCACCCTAAAGAATAATGCGCCCTAGTCTGAGGAGACATCAGATGTCTTCTAGTCCAACCCTCTGCTTAAGCACGAGATCTCATACTATTTGAATGTGAATATATGCTGTGATGCAAGTCTTCAATTAACTCTAACAGCTAAAAATATTTTAAAAAGTTTGACATTTACCAATAAAACTTCAAATTAACCACAGGGTTTGGCTAAGGACAAAGTTGGTTATTACATGAATAGTGATCCAGGTAATCTAAACAGAAGCCAGTTGGAAAAGCTAATATAGATGATTAAATAAATGTTATCATGTTCATGTATTATACAATAAAAAAATAAAAGGCTATTATAAAGATATTAACTATCAAGCCAAATTCACTTAACAGCCATGTCATTAACTTAACAATTGCAGTGATTCATTTAACAACTGTCACAAGAAAGGTCAAAAAATGGTGCAAAACTTACTTAATGACTGTCTCACTTAGCAACAGAAAATTTGGGCTCAATTGTAGTCATAAGCCGATAACTTCCTGTATTTTTTTTTTATTGAAAAGTTTTAAAAATACAGTTTTCCTTTAAAAAACCCCCTTCCCCCTCCCTCCTCCCCTCCCTCCCTCCCCCCTTCCTCCCCCCTCCCCCCCTCCCTCCTCCCCCCCTCCCTCCCCCCAACCCCCCTCCCCCCCGTACTTCCCAGAGCTAAATACAAGGTATATATATATAAAAAAGCAATCATAAACAACCATATGCTAACAACTATAAATTCTAAAATCCATCACTCTCTAACTTATATAGGATCAAACAAAACTTAGCATTATTAAATATATATAGAAGACTAAAATAGAAAAAGAAAAAAGAAAACGAAAGAAGACTTATTCGAATGCTACATAAAACTTCTTAACCCTATACTTGTTCTGGATAAACTCAATCCATTTTCTCCATTCTATAATATAATGTTCTTGCGAGTAATCTTTCAAATAGGCCGAAATCTTCGCCATCTCTGCCAAGTCGGAAACCTTTAAAATCCACTCTTGTATAGTCGGCAGTTCCTCTTTCTTCCAATATTGACCTATCAAAAGTCTTGCTGCCGTAACTAAATTCAACATCAACTTAGAGTCCACAACTGTAGCGTCAACAATTATTCCCAACAAAAAAAATTGCGGACAAAACTTTATCCTCCGTTTAAAAATCTTCTGCATATTCCACCAGACTTTTATCCAAAAAGCCTTGACCTTTTTACATGTCCACCATATATGAAAATATGTTGCCTCTTCATCACCACACCTCCAACATTTAGGCTGATAATTCGGATACATACTTGCAAGCTTTTTAGGATCTAGATGCCATCTATAAAACATTTTATAAAAGTTCTCTCTTAGATTTTGAGCTTGAGTGAATTTTACATTCCTCACCCAGATCTTTTCCCACGTGTCCATTGTAATAACTTCCTGAATGTTTTGGGCCCATTTTATCATACAATCCTTAACAAGCTCTGTTTCTGAATCAATCTCTATCAATGCAAGATATATCCGTTTAATATGTGCTGGTCCTTGATTTCTAATTTGCTTTATCAAATTTTCATCAGTCGTTGCAAATCCATTTTTTGGGTCTTCTTTCCACCTGGCCCGTAACTGAATATATTGAAACCAAGTCTGAACAACCTTCTCTTCTCGCAAGAAGCTATATGATTTCAAGCACCAAATATTCCTTTCCAAACTTAAAATTTCCTTGTAAGTAGTCTCATCATGTTTGAAACCAGCATGTATATTTTCTATTGCGTGTTTTGGGATTGCCCACAATGGTATCTTGCTGCTTAACTTATGTCTATACTTCTTCCAGACTCTCAGCAATGCCTGTCTTAAAATATGCATCCTAAACACAGTATCTACCTTCTTATCATACAACAAATATGCATGCCAGCCAAACAACAAATCATGGCCCTCAAGATTTAATAACCTCGATTGTGTCAAATTAATCCAATCACTTATTCCTACTAGTGCAGCAGCTTCATAATATAATTTAAAATTGGGCATTTTAAGGCCACCTCTCTCACGAGTATCCTGCATAATCTTAAGTTTAACTCGTGGCTTTTTCCCTGCCCACACAAATTTATTGATACCACGCTGCCATTCCTCCAAATTAGAATCTTTCTTAAGAATCGGTATCATTTGAAATAAGAATAAAAATTTGGGCAGGACATTCATTTTCACTGCTGCAATCCGTCCCAACAAAGACAATTGCAATTTTTCCCAACTCTCCAGTTCTTTTTGAATTTTCCCCCATAACTTTTCATAATTATTTTTATATAGCTTTGTATTAGAGGGCGACAAAATCACCCCCAAATATTTAACCCTTTTAACAATCTCAAATCCAGTTACGGTAATCCTTCTAGGAGAGCCTTCTGCGAAACTGTCATATTTCTAGCCAAAATTTTAGTTTTCTGTATATTTACTTTAAATCCAGAAACCTTCCCATATTGTGTTATTATCTCCATCAGGTCCACAACAGAGTTCTCTGGCTGGGTCACTGTAACAACCAGATCATCTGCAAATGCTCTCAATCTATAATCCTGATCTCCAACTTGTATCCCCTTAATTTTTTCCGAATTCCGAATCTTAACCAATAATATCTCTAATGTTAACACAAATAACAAGGGCGATAGCGGACACCCTTGCCTTGTGCCCTTCTCAATATTACATACTGTTGTCAAACTATTGTTAACTATAATTCGGGCAGTTTGTTTTTGATATAATGCCCTAATCGGTTGTAAAAATTTTTCCCCAAAATCCATTTTGTCTAAAACTTTCAACAAAAATTGCCAATTCAATTGATCAAAAGCCTTTTCAGCATCTAAAAAGATTAGCGCAGCAGAGATCTGGTTGTGCCTTTCCAAAAACTCTAACACATCAACTATATGTCTCACATTAGTTTTCATTTGTCTTCCACTAATAAACCCCGTTTGGTCCCCATGAATCACCTGTTGCAGAACCCTCATCAGTCTATTAGCCAAAACCTTAGCAAATATCTTATAATCTGTATTTAAAAGCGATATCGGTCTGTAATTTTTAACTAAAGTAGCATCCTGGTCTTCCTTCGGAATCAAAGAGATAAAAGCTGTTCTCCAAGACGGGGGCACCTTTCCCCCCCTCTGGATTGTCTGGAACAATTCCTTTAACGGTTTTATCATCTCTAATTGTAAGTTTTTATAATAGGCCGCAGTCAAGCCATCAGTACCTGGTGCTTTATCCACCTTCAGTTCCTTAATAGCTGTAAAAATTTCTTCTTCTGTAATCAGTTGATTAATCCCCTCTTTTTGTACTTGCATAAGAACCGGGATGCTAGCCTTCTCCAAATACGTATCAATATCTTTTGCATTAATGTCCTCTTTAGTATATAATTTCGAGTAAAAATCCACAAAGGCATCCTTAATAAGATTCTGTTGATACACAACCCTTCCTTTATACTCAATCTTATCTATATTAGATGCCCTTTGTTTTTTCCTCAGTCTATAAGCTAACCATCTGCCTGGTTTATTAGCATTGCAAAAAGTATTATGCCTAGCAAACCGCAGATTGGTCGCCACTTGATCAGCCATTAATTTATCAAATTGTCCTCTTTGGGAGTTGAAATCCACAAGTCATAAAAGGGCCAAGTTTGAAGACCCCTGGGATCAAGACTAAAGGGGATATCATGGGCAAATACCAGAATGGATGATAAGGCAGAAAAAAAGGCAAAGGCCTGGCTCTCTTATTACAGAACATGGAACATAGAATAATGGATTCTAGTTACATAAATGCTCAGCCTAAATGAATTTTATAAAAAGATTCCTAACAATAGAAACATTTGGATCGTGAAAACACAAATATACAACTAGGCATTGAGCCTTCTTCAAGAGGCTCAAGAATTGACAACTATACAGGTATTCCTTGATTTACGACCCCAGTTGAGTCCAAAATTTCATTGTTAAGCAAGTTATTTGTTAAGTGAGTTTTGTTCCATTTTACAGGCTTTCTTGCAACAGTTGTTAGGTGAATCACTGCACTTGTTAAGTTACTAACACGGTTGCTACGTGAATCCAGTTTTCCCATTGACTTTGCTTGTCAGAAGGTCATAAAAGGTGATCCTATGGCCCTGGGACACTGCAACGGTCATAAGTATGAACCAGTTGCCAAGCATCCAAATTTTGATTACATGATCATGAGGATGCTGCAACAGTCATACATTTGAAAAATGGTCATAAGTCACTTTTTCAGAGCTGTTGAAATTTCAAATGGCATTTCAAATGAAATGAATAGCTGTAAGTCAAGGATTACCTGTACATATAGGAGACTTTCATTTGAGTCCCTGAACTGTGCAGAGGATTAGACCTGATAGCCTAAATGACACTCTCCATCTTTTAATATTCTATGACTGTATCCACTTTCTCACCAAGAAATGAACTTTGACTTCCCCTGGCAAAAAAAGCAAACATTTGCACCTCTAATTAAAGTACATTTTGCAATTTTATAATCCCCATCTTAGAGATACTAAGGAAATTGCAGATAATCATATACTGGGCACATTTTCTTTTAATACTAGATCCATCCGCTTGCTTATTAGAAATAATAATAGATGTTCAGTGGGACCAATATTTTTAATTCAAAACATATATTTCTACAGTCAAAAAGCATCGCATTACTTTCCATGTTTCTGTCTTTTGGGTAGTAATGTTTTTATAAGTACCATATGGCAAACAAATTATAAACTGCTCTAAACTGGTTCACTGAATTTAAGAACTACCAATGTTTATTGGCACATCAACATAAAGTTTAACGACATCTGTTTGTATTGAAAATTTGCAAATCTATTAGGAATGATGATGAGTCTTATTTGCAATCCCGCCTGAGATTCCTCGTGCTTGATTAGGTAAGTTCATTTAACTTAGCAGTTCAAATTTTAATCTATTACATTCTTATCAATAATTAGTCTAGTGGTTTTTGCTGGTGGGTTACCAAGGTTGCATTTGCATGCTATTATAGAAAGCAGCAGTGCTCTTGATGTGTCTCCACAGCCCTGCTGAGGTGGGCCTAATTTTTCCCAGGTGAACTCTGTTGGGATTTCACTGTCAAGCTGAGCACCAAAAGCATAAATGCATCTGCCATCTTTCCCTCAATATTCCTCCCTTCTCTGTTCTACATTCCGTTCCCAGTATACCTAGCCTTCTTTCTTGGTCAGTGTCACATTCACAGGGCAATCTCACAACCTCATTTGAATCTGGAGTGCTCTCTGCTGAGCCAGGCTACTCTCTTCTGCTGGAATGAATGACAGTTATTTTCCACACGAGAGAATTATTTTTGCAACACCACTGAATAAGAGGTAATGTAACGTTTGGATAATAAAGGAATAAAAGTGCTACTTACAGAAAGTTAAGCTTAGATCACAGGTAATCGTCAACTTACAGCCACAGTTGAGCCCAAAATTTCTACTGATAAGCAAGACAGTTGTTAAGTCAGTTTTGTCTCATTTTGTGACCTTTTTTCACAGTTGTTAAGTGAATCACTGCAGTTATTAAGTTAGTAGCAATGTTGCTACGTGACTCCGGCTTCCCTATTGACTTGGCTTGCCAGAAGGTCACAAAAGGGGATCATATAACTCCGGGACACTGCAACTGTCATAAATACATGCCAGTTGCCAAGCATCTGAATTCTGATCATGTGACCACGGGGATGCTGCAATGGTCATAAATTTGCAAACTATCATAAGTCATAAGTCATTTGTTTCAGTGCTGTTGTAACTCTGAAAGGTCACTAAATGAATGGTCATAAGTCAAGAACTATTTGTAATGCATTTACACTATTCTAGGGCTCTACAAATATTAAAATATAATAAAAATAATTAGCTGCCATGTTGAAATAATTTGTGGTTTTCTACTCTAAGAACCTTTGCAAATAAACAAAAAATAAGTGATGCACATGCTTTCTGTCAACTAAAGCAGGGGTCCTCAGCAAAGCTGAGGAATTCTGGGAGTTGAAGTCCACAAGTCTTAAAGTTGCCAAGGTTGAGGACCCCTGAACTAAAGTAATTGGAACATACACCTACACATTTTCATGGTTAAGTAGACAATATATCTAGAGTTTTGGTCACCACGATGTAAAAAAGATGTCGAGACTCTAGAAAGGGTACAGAGAAGAGCAACAAAGATGATTGGGGGACTGGAGGCTAAAACATACAGGGAACGGTTGCTGGAATTGGGTATGTGTAGTTTAACGAAGAGAAGGGTGAGGGGTGACATGATAGCAGTGTTCCAATATCTCAGGGGCTGCCACAAAGAAGAGGGAGTCAAGCTATTCTCCAAAGCACCTGAAAGCAGGACAAGAAGCAATGGATGGAAACTAGTCAAGGAGAGAAGCAACCTAGAACTAAGGAGAAACTTCCTGACAGTTAGAACAATTAACCAGTGGAACAACCAGCCTCCAGAAGTGGTGAATGCTCCAACACTGGAAGTTTTTAAGAGGAGACTGGACAGCCATTTGCCTGAAATGGTATAGGGTTTCCTGCCTGAGCAGGGGGTTGGACTAGATGACCTCCAAGGTCCCTTCCATCTTCTTCTTCTTCTTCTTCTTCTTCTTCTTCTTCTTCTTCTTCTTCTTCTTCTTCTTCTTCTTCTTCTTCTTCTTCTTCTTCTTCTTATTATTATTATTATTATTATTATTATTATGAATATAACATGTAATATGATAGGAGACAATTGGAGTGAACATGTTACAATTTCGTACTCAAGATATACATTCTTTAATATATAATTAATATATATTAATATATTATAGTAATATTTAACCAAAACTGGGGTGTGGGTATCATATTTAATGGCTTACAATTGTAGAAGCCAGTTAAAAATTGTTATTCCCTTCTTATAAATTGTTGTTCGTAATCAGTTTGCGCAATTTTCCTGTATGAGCTAAGTAGATGATCTGTTTATTTTGGTTCTTTACATAATGTGCACTGTGAAACATTTTATGATTTTTTTCAGTTCTGGCCTTGATTGCATTAGTACGAATAGCTTGCTCTTGCACAACCAAAATCAAGTGTTCAGTTTCTTTTAATGTTCCAATTATAAGCCATTGCCAGGTATTGTCATTATCTACTTAGCCCTTGGCCTTTTGTAATAACTAACCATGTAATGCTTTTCCTTACCAGCATTCTCTTTGTGTTTGTATTGTTTTATTTCAATATTCATATTTTTGTTTCCTGTACATTAGTAAATTCCAATATTTAACTTGCACCACTGTTTGCTCTTGGCTATCTTGTACATAACCACTCAGTGCATCTTTTCTTCTTCAACAGTTTGTTGGATTTGAAGTAAACTTCTGCCTTCATCTCTGGTATCAATGTCACTATGGATATGTAATTCAAAGTGAATAGTCATCAGTTTTCTTATTCTTCTGTCCAAACTGTGCTGCTTAGTCCAGCTAATAAATTTAGCATTGTATGCTAAAACAGGTATGGCTCAGGTATTGATGGCTTTAAGGTGCTTCTACCGTTTAATTTTGTCTTTAGCACTTTACTCATCCTTTTAATGTATTCCTTATTAATCACATTTTTAAGTTGTCCAAGCATGGAGTTATCCAACTATAAAATGTTGTGATTCAGGGTCAGCCTGTGGGTTCGGCAGTTGGGTCGGATGACTCAGAGGAGGAGGGGGGTGTTGAAGACCTTGCTGAGGGGGTTGAAGATCTTGCTGATGATAGCCCTCAGGCAGGCCCCTCCCACTTGGTCACCATGGAGACCCAGCTGTGTGAGCCTGACAGTGTGGATGAAGATGACCCACAGCTGGCCCTGTTCAAGGACGCCCGACGCAGGAGGCAGTCAAGTAGGAGTAAACAGAGGAAGGCAATGGGGCTTCTCGGAAGGAGGCAGAGAGAAGCCACGCCCTGAACTCTTTATAAAGGGAATGTGTGGGGAGGGCTGGTTTGCTGAAACCAACCACTCAGATAGTGTTTCAAAGCTCCTGTATCTTGGTTCGTGTCTTGTTTGTTTTTGTAGTAATAAATTTGGCAGACGTCATTCCAGCGTCTTGCCGTTTGTAAAGGGGTTGCCTTTTCTGCAGGGCCGGTAGCAGGCTGGTACAGAACATAAAATGCCCAGATACTTGCAAGCTTTATCCCGATAATGTATGATGGTTTGGCCATTTCAATGTTCGTGATTTTACCCCAGTGTATTGTCATATACATGTATATGTATATATAACGATTATTGTTTTTTTTATTTATATACTAGTTTCTTATTATTTATAAATAAGTCAAGGCAAACATACCTAATACTCCTTTCTTCTCCTATTTTCCCTACAACAATCCTGTGAAGTGAGTTGGCTTGAGAGGGGGAATGGACACAATCACTCAGCTGGCTGTAATGCCTAAGACAGAACTACAACTCACCATCTTCTAGTTTATAGCCTTAACTACTAGACCAAAGTGGCTTTATTAGTATTGTTGTTTCATTTAAAATAGCCATCCAGTATAGCCTCTTATTTCAGACAACTGATCTCAAAAAATCTATAATAAACAATAAAAAATAATCATTAACTCAAGGGTAGAAAAGAAAAAAAAAATATTGCCGGAATAGAATAAAGTTAATACTTCCTTAGACCCTGTACTGGGGGAAAAATTAATAAAGAGGTTGCAATTATAAACATATTTTCTTTACTGTATTTATCTGAAATTAAGACTAATTCCCCTGACATAAATTTAACATGAAAAGTTCAAGTTGGAGTATATTGTACTAGCAAAGATGAATTTTATTCTCAGCTTACTTCTGTGGGGCATGGGATAATCTTAACAATAGGACAGTCTTCCCTCTCCATGAATTATGGCACTTTAATAGCATCTCAGCTACTTCATTAAAAGACAAGGTTCATCAGACAATCTCAAATTCTGCATGTAACCATTTGGGATGTTCTGCTGGAGGTTGTCCAGAACAGATTAAATTGGTCTTTTTACATCCTATTTTCCTTTCATACAAGAGAAATCCAGAGTGCCTTATATTTCCTGTGTCATGCAAAATATTCATATTATTTCACAGCAAATGTAAAAACTTCAGACTGAATGAGAAAATATAACAAAATAAGGAGCAGAGGGAGATTGCTTTACCCACGTTCCCTATTCCAAATTATTAGAAAGTATCTTTATTCACAGCACAAAAATCCATTGATAATTACTTTAAAGAAGTACAAAAATTAAAAACAAGGCCATGTTCAATTCTAGAAATGTCATGTTCAGGAACAAAACACCATAGAGTGTTTTGGTTCACCAACTTCCAAATCTTTTCCTTCCTTCTCCCTACTATGTTGTTAGCTGCGAAGTCGTGTCCGACTCATCGCGACCCTATGGACAATGTTCCTCCAGGCCTTCCTGACCTCTACCATCTTCTGGAGTCCACTTAAGCTCACACCTACTGCTTCAGTGACTCCATCCAGCCACCTCATTCTCTGTCGTCCCCTTCTTCTCTTGCCCTCAATCTTTAAATATAATATAAACAGGTAATATAAGTTGACATTAGAGTATTGTAAATGCCATATGCTTCACTGACATAAAAGAAATGCTTATATTTTATGGGAAGCTCCCTAGTAGCTAGTTTATCTGAACAAAACAAAATGCTGTAATAAAAGTACAATTGTCTTTTAGTGTTTTTATGAAAAAGAAACAGATACTGGAGAAAACATGCATAAGTTGTTGTTGTTAGCTGCGAAGTTGTGTCCA
This sequence comes from Vipera ursinii, assembly GCF_947247035.1. Lineage (NCBI taxonomy): Eukaryota > Metazoa > Chordata > Lepidosauria > Squamata > Viperidae > Vipera > Vipera ursinii. The sequence goes on from NC_139513.1 coordinate 85,699,081, forward strand.
ACCCATCGCGACCCCATGGACAACGTTCCTCCAGGCCTTCCTGTCCTCTTCCATCTTCTGGAGTCCATTTAAGCTCACGCCTACTGCTTCAGTGACTCCATCCAGCCACCTCATTCTCTGTCGTCCCCTTCTTCTCTTGCCCTCAATCTTTCCCAGCATTAGGCTCTTCTCCAGTGAGTCCTTCCTTCTCATTAGGTGGCCAAAGTATTTGAGTCTCCCTACTAAATGCCATTTTAAATCTACAAAGCTAAGAAAAGAATAACAATCTTTCTTTCTTTCTTTCTTTCTTTCTTTCTTTCTTTCTTTCTTTCTTTCTTTCTTTCTTTCTTTCTTTCCCTTGTTTATTTATTCAAGGCCTTAAGTCTGGGGACCCAACCACTGGGCCTCTGAGAGATGGCCAGGCAGGGTCAGGGGCCTCCAGCATAAGCCCAACAAGAGGCCCCTGATTAAGTTCTTAGTTAAGTTTTTTGTGGGGTTAGGGAGGGGGGAGGGAGGAGACTATGGTTGTGCGGGAAAGGCACGCCTTCCAGCCACCATAACGCATGCCAGGCCCACGGCCGTTCGCGACGGCGTACAACGAGGACCAGTCGCCGATAACACCCAGTGGCGTACTGACAAACGTCCCATCCCTAGGATGGTGGGGAATGGCAGAAGGTGCACAGACAGAGGGCCGTATCGTCACCGGGAGTGTCATCTCCGCTCTGTACAGGCGGTGAGACGCTCCGACCCTCTGTTCTCCCCCGGAGGACCCGGGAGCAAAGGTGCGCACCCTCCCATGCTAAGGCTGGTCTACCTGAATGCAAGGTCCGCAGCTAACAAAGCTCACCTCATTCGTGACCTAGTGGAGAGTGAGCATGCGGACCTGGCCTGCATCACGGAAACCTGGCTGGGCCCAGAGGGGGGTGTTCCTCTAGTAGACCTCTACCCGCCAGGTTTCCAGGTACTGCACCAGCCCCGGGCTCATGGGAGGGGCGGGGGAGTGGCAGTTATCATCAGGGAATCCCTTAGCCCGCGAGAGACCACCGTCCCTCAGATGGTCGGGTGTGAGTCTCTCCTACTGAGATTCGGCCCAGGGGCGCAGTTGGGTCTGCTGCTGGCGTACCTACCACCTAATCGTGCAGCGGCGGCCCTACCCGAGCTACTCGATGTCCTCTCAGGGTTGGTGGTTGAATTCCCAAGACTCATGGTCTTGGGCGACTTTAATCTACCGTCCCTGGGAGGATCGTCCGAACTGGCTCGGGAGTTCATGGCTTCCATGACGGCCATGGACCTGCTGCAAATAATTTCTGGGCCGACTCACGAGAGAGGCCACAACCCAGACTTGGTGTTCTTGTCTGGACGGTGGCGTGATGATGTCGGTGGGGGTGCCACAACTATTACGCCCCTGTCATGGACCGATCACCACCTCCTGCGGCTAGACTTCCCCCTTGCCACCCCCCACCGTGGGTGCACGGTGCCAGTCAGATGGTACCGCCCTAGGCGCCTAATGGACCCTGATAAGTTCCAGGCAGCGCTTAGGGACTCGCATGCACCCCCTGCTCACAGCTCGGCAGAAGCCTTAGTGGAAGCCTGGGAAAAGGCAGCCACGGAGGCTCTGGACCGAGTTGTACCCTTGCGGCCTCTGACCCGGCGCAGATCCCAGCGAGCCCCATGGTTCACCGAGGAGCTCCGGGAGATGAAGCGTCGGAGACGGGGCCTAGAGAGCCGTTGGAGGTCCAGTCGATCCGAATCCGACCGATTGCGACTAAGAATCCTCACCAGGTCTTATCTCGCTGCAATAAGGGTGGCAAAATCCAACTACTTTTCCACCCTCATCGCGTCCGCAGATAATCGCCCGGCTGCCTTGTTCAGGGTGACTCGCTCCCTATTAAACCAAGAGGTGAGGGAGGAACCCTTGCAGGGTCGAGCCGAGGAATTTGGTCAATATCTGCTGGATAAAATCGCTCGGATTCGAACTGGTCTGGACTCCAACTGGGCTGAGATGGAAGAACAAGACATGGACAGTCTTGTCGACGTCATCTGGGAAGAATTTGATCCTGTAACTCCTAAGGAAGTGGACAGGATTATGAGAAGGTTGAGCTCCTCCACATGCTTACTGGACCCGTGCCCTTCCTGGCTGGCCTATACAGCTCGAGAGGCGACACGAGGCTGGTTCCTAGCGGTCATCTCTGCTTCTCTGAGTGAGGGTCACTTCCCCACCGCCTTGAAGGAGGCGGTGGTGAGACCTCTCCTCAAGAAGCCCACCTTGGACCCATCCTCTTTGAATAACTTTCGTCCAGTCTCCAATCTTCGCTTCCTTGCGAAGGTTGTTGAGAGCGTGGTGGCGCACCAACTTCCTCAGATCCTGGATGAAGCGGTTTATCTAGACCCGTACCAATCGGGTTTCAGGCCGGGCTACAGCACGGAGACGGCATTGGTCGCTCTGATGAATGATCTCTGGAGAGCCCGGGACAGGGGCCATTCCTCTGTCCTAGTCTTATTAGACCTCTCGGCGGCTTTCGATACCATCGACCATGGTATCTTTCTGCGACGCCTCAGGGGACTGGGAGTGGGAGGCACGGTTCTACGTTGGTTCTCCTCCTTTCTCCAGGGTCGCTCGCAGTCGGTGCTGACAGGGGGACAGAGGTCGACCCCGAGGCCTCTCGCTTGCGGAGTCCCTCAGGGGTCGGTCCTCTCGCCTCTCCTGTTCAACATCTACATGAAACCGCTGGGTGAGATCATTCGCAGTTTTGGAGTAGGGTACCATCAGTATGCTGATGACACCCAGCTTTTTATCTCAACTCCTAACAATATCAGTGATGCCCTAGACGTGATGTCCCGCTGCCTGAAAGCGGTTCGGGAATGGATGGGGAGAAACAGGCTTCAACTGAACCCGGACAAGACTGAATGGCTGTACGTACCGGCAAGCCAGGAGAGTCAGAACGTCCCACTGCTTAACATTGGGGACAAGTTACTTCCCCCGGCTGATAGGGCCCGCAACCTGGGTGTCCTCCTAGACTCGCAGCTCTCCCTGGAAGACCACATTGGAGCTGTGACCAAGGGGGCCTTCTCCCGGGTTCGACTAGTTCGCCAACTACGGCCTTATCTAGACCTGGATTCCTTACGTACAGTCACCCATGCCCTTGTGACATCTCGCCTAGACTATTGTAACGCTCTCTACATGGGGCTGCCCTTGAGATCCACTCGGAAGCTTCAACTGGTGCAAAGTACGGCGGCACGGACACTCTTGGGAGCCTCCCGATACTCCCATATCACACCTCTCCTCCGTGCGCTGCACTGGCTTCCGGTTGCCTTCCGTTTGAAGTTCAAGGTGCTAACAATGACATTCAAAGCCCTACATGGCATGGGTCCGGACTACCTACGGGAGCACCTTCTGCCGATGTCAGCACCCCACCGTCCTGTGCGCTCCCACAGAGAGGGCCTCCTCAGGGTGCCACCGCTCAAGGAATGTCGGCTGGTGGCCCCCAGGGGGAGGGCATTCTCAGTGGGTGCGCCAGCCCTCTGGAACACCTTACCTACCGAAATCCGGATGGCCCCTGACCTCCGTACCTTCCGTCGCGACTTAAAAACTTTTTTGTTCCAGCAGGCTGGCCTGGCATGATAGCGTTAATTGGGGTCCCAGTTTGTGTTCATTAGTGTTTCTTATTATTTTATTGTTCGGTCTGTATACCTTCCCTTCCTCTGTACACCGCCCCGAGTCCCTCGGGAGAAGGGCGGTTTATAAAAACTAATAAATAAATAAATAAATAAATATTTTGGTGTTGTACACTGTGAATCTATGTGGATAAGTGTGAATAAATGGAGGATATATTTCTTGATGTAATCTCTGTAATTTCAGTGATTCTATCTGCTTTGATGTCCTACAATCTTTTATGTTTCTGGCACACCAATCCAATATATATTAATTCACATAAAACTCTTGGTTTCTTGATGGGAACCTACTGGTAAATGAATGGAAATCAAAAACAGAATTTCTTTTCATTTTTCCCCATAAACTCAAACATACGTACATGAATATAAAACTATTTTATGTAAAATAAAAAAGTTAATACAATTTGACAGTGTGATTGTGATGCCTGAATGCCAGTTTAATTTTAATGACTAAATTTAAATGAAAATTGAACACATAGAATCCCTAATTTACCTCTTTAGAACAGCCTTACTCCATGTAATTCCCTAACATACACTTAAGTTGGAAGCTTTATATTTAAATTATTTCCCTAACTGTAAGAGTGAAAAAAGATGCTGCATTGTATAAATAACCCCTCATTTTTCTAATTACAAAATGAATATACCAAGTCAATTATCTTATGATAACTGCCCGATTTATGAGGTTCCTTTTATGTACAGTCTAATCAATAATTTTAAATGGGTCACTTTTTATATACCAGTATATACTCAATATATATGCTGGGTAGCTTCTGAAGTTATACACAGGGATTGCAGATTGATTATAACAGCAGAGTGATTAGCAACTTGAAATTAAGACAATTCTATCATGAAAGACAGAGAAAAAGAACTGGCATCATTAGAATGCAAGTAGCACAAGCACATTAGCAACCCTCAAAATACAAGTAATAAAAATAAGCACCTAACATGAAATTAGACTCAGTGGTTCCCCTTAATAAAAGAATCACAGTTACATAAAGAATGGAATTAATTGTTAAAGCATTCTTTCAGGGTGAAACGTTTGAGATTAAGTACTGAACAGAAAATTGTTAATTGCAATAACATCTAACTGTTCACCTGAACATGATATTATGTACTAACAATTTTGCATTAAAAATACCAAATCCCTTCTGCCAAATTAAAAATTACAGCCAGCAAAATCATCTAAATTCTGAGGATGGGAATGGGTGTAAAATACTGAAAAGATGGGTTGAAATTGTACACAAACAATTGTCTTAAGCTTCTAATATGAACAAAGATATATTTATATTTCAGTACAAAATCTGAATCTGATATTGTTGACTGTGTGAAATCCTAGTTTAAATCCAGAAAGACAGACACTTTCCAGAGCATACAGGAGCCTAGTATTTTTATCTTACTCTTTTTCTTAGTGTGTGGCTTGCTTAGTTATAGGGTCCACTTATTTTGTATTGAGCTTGCCAAGTTCTTACAATGAAGCTTCTCAAAGCATGATATGACCATGGATTTTTTTTATTTCAGTCAGTTTTTTCTAGAGTCTGATGTAGATATGGGCTGACAGGGAGTGACTGTGCTAAGATCACTCAGTTGGCTTCAATATCTATGAAAAGCTACAACCTAGTCCAGAGCCTTAATTACTACACCAACCTAGCTCTCAAACCTAACATTTTTCTAATAACAAAAAATAATAAATACATACATTAAAAATAAAACAAAGACAAACAAAAAACCGGCCAGACTCAATGAATCACTGGGTTGTTGTTGTTTTTTCTGACACCAATTTTTGATGTTTTTGTGTTTCAGTGGAAGAAAATACAACTTTCAGTATGACGTCTGCCATAAGTTTAAATCAGTTTTACAAGCTACAGGTTTTTTAACTGATGTAGCCTTTCTACTTTCTAATGAATAAACAAAAATTATTACACATGAGGGATCATGTACACAACTATAACAAAGCTGATAATATGCCTGTTTATAATCATTATGATTGTGAAAGAATTCTGCTGATCAATCTGTCCAATAATACATTACTTCCTCTGGGAAGACAGATGTATTTATATGAACTGTATAACAGCATCCAATTTCTTTTTTTTTCTTCCATCATCCTTAAGATTTCAGGATCAGATTTGTCAAATCAGTTCCTTGATTGAAGCAATAATAACCAGCATTTACATTACAGTGAGAAATGGCCTCTGCATGTTCACTTGCAAAAAAAAATCCTTTAGCAACAGATTTGGCATGAAAAAAGAGCTAGAACAAGTTTTTAAATGAGTTCAAAATGTTCTATAGTTTCTATGGAAATACCAGTTGTTACCAAAGAGTCTCTATAAAATCATAGCTGAGAGCACTGTTTTAGCTAGAGCAATATTGCTGGACTTTCCTGTAATAATTATGGATCCTATGTTTTCAGGACTACAAGTTATGAAATGAAGTTGTAACTGTGGTGAACAATTACTAAGGTCAATAGAACATGTATTATTATGTTAACCTATGCACCTTTTTTCTATTTTACCCTCTTTTTGCCAGAAGATTTCTTAGAGCTAAGTTGTATTTTTCATTAGTGCTTCCAGAATTTGACTGTCAATATAACTCTTGCTCTTTTATCTGTACTGTACATGAGGCAAACGTTTCTGGCATATTGTTGTTTAAGTCCATTGAGAGGTGTAGCATTAATACTGGGAGATTCTTGCACTCAAAATGCAACCAAAAAATAAAACAAACCCCACTTGTCCGAGGACGTCTCCGTGGTCATGTGGCCGGCATGACTAGATGCCAAAGGCGCACGGAACGCTGTTACCTTCCCACCGTAGTGGTCCCTATTTTTCTACTTACATTTTTACGTGCTTTTGAACTGCTAGGTTGGCAGAAGCTGGGACGAGTAACAGGTGCTCACTCTGCTACTCGGCACTCGGGATTCGACCCGTCAAACTGCCAACCTTCTGATCGACAAGCTCAGCGTCCTAACCCACTGAGCCACCACGTCCCTTATTCTGAATAATTAACTCTATGTTATATTTCAAAACAGTATCCTAATTAAAATGCATGTTGGTGATGAAATTTAAAAACATAAGGACAGATAACTCTTCTTACAGAAAAATGTCTAAAATGTCCAAATTGAAATATTTTAAAAAGTAATATGCTAAGTACTTCTCAGAAAAAAAATCTTGATGTTCACAAAAATGAAACAATTTCAGTCCAATATTTCTTTTACCTTGATCAAAAGGCTTGTTTGGATTCCAGTTTCTGAAATAATCATCCTAAATGAAAAAAAAGATGGATATAATTAAATTACATTTTAAGCTCTCTTCCAGTCACACTCATGCCTGAATACATGATCTAATGTGTATATATGCAAACCCATACACATATCTTCCTGGCAAAGAACTATATCCACCAGATTTTGTCACCCATCTAATGTGCAGCACCTCAATGAAGTTTTTTCAGACTATTCCATTACAACCTTTAAATGATTAAAAGTTGTGTTAAGAACAATAGTACTATCCTATGAAGGAATGAATCTCTTTTCATTTGAACCTTACATCATGAAACCAATATAAGTATTAGCCATTTCCATTAAGCATATTATTAACTTATTATGATTCTTGGTTATTACTGTATTTGTCAGATGTGATAATGTTTGATTTTTCCCTAACATAATTACTCGGAATAGGAATAGAAGTACGCCATCTTATGTTTATTAAGAATAGAAGATATTTAAAAGGAGAAAATGGCTGCCGACAATACAATAGGTGCTTTAGATATAGGATTAGACAACCTGAGCTAACTTTGGAGGAACAGGGTTTATCCTTGCTGATTGTTTCATTAAATTTAATTTTTCTAATTCCTAAATAAGATTTCACTCTTTCCTAGCCCTGCCTTTCAGTGAATTCTTCCCTTCCCTTGAATCCATCCTGCATTTTTTCTCACTCTCATTTTTCCTTCCTTGCCTAGAGCATTCCTTCTGTTTTTGTTGAGTCTACTAAAAATAGTGTGTACTTGTATAACAGTACATTTCTGTCTATGTGTATATGGAAGAAAGAATGCTTCACTTTATAAAGGGCTCACCTTATTTTATTAGTAATGAATTTTAATTAAGTGCATTAATTCATTTAATTATTTTTAATTTAATTTTGTTCTTGGTTTTTTCCTTGCCATTTTTCCGGAATATGGTGGTAGATATATGATCTAGATATGCATACGTATATACATTTCTTGGGGAAAATTTTCCAAGTCAGTCTTAAGTCGAAGTTAAAGTTGCAGTTCTATATAGCAAACTGGAGAATCTTAGTATTGCCCAGAAAATGTTTTCATCCATAGAAATGAAGAAATACAGTATGTATTAACTAATGTATTTGACCATTTGAATATCAGAGAAGGAATACAGAATCTACCATGATAGAAAGGTGTGAAATAGTTTTAATTGACTAGGGGGCAATTATAGTGAAAATTATGCAACTCATGCAAGTAGTTCACTCACACTGAGCAGTAAAGCTACCTAGCCTTGAATTCATCTTGCCATTTTCTAATTAAAGGACAAAATGAAAGAGTGATCTTAAGAAGGTTAGTCGTCATAAAGTTTTACAATGCAAGAGAATAAATTACTTGCATGAACATACCAAAAATATTATCAAGAGTAACTCTAATAAGTTCTATTCCTCCTCCATAAATTAAAAATATATATATTTATTACATCATTCATTGTGTAAACCAGGCATGTCAAACTTGCGACGTCGTGTGACATCACACGACATATCGTGACTTTTTCCCATTACCGACAATGGGGTGGTCGTGGTTTCAGTATGATGTATAAAGCCTGCGGGCTGGCAGTTTGACATGCCTGGTGTAAACTGTTCATTTTTAAAATCATCCAAACTGAGAACTGCAAAGGAATAAAAAAGATTCAGGTTTTTATGGTTTCAGATCATATGGAAGCTTATAAATTTTCAAAACACAGAAACAATGAATATTTCACCAGCCAAAGAACTGTAGTTTTGTTTCTGAAGAAACATTCATGCATAGTAGCTATAACATAAAGATAATTTGAGAGACACATCACTTCAGGACAAATTTGAAAAGAATATCATAACATGGGAAAAAATGGCGCAGCAATAAACTATCCATTATTGAAATACTTTTTTCTAAAACATGAATATCATTTGTGCTGCAATGAAAGAAATTATAGATGAGAATAAAATCACAGTAGTAGGAAACATAGAGAATACAGCAAAGAGTATCTCAGTTAAAATCATGTCAAAAATATAACATTTAACTATTATTATACTATATAGTATGATATATTCCTCTAAAATGATTTAGTACACCATCATTTATCAGCTCAGTTCTCAGTATGATCAGTGAATTTATGATATATGTATTTGAATACTGTAATGATAGAAAATGCTTATTCACAGTTGGGTTGTATCCAAATGTTTCAAATTAGGAACATATTGCCTAATCAAATGAATTTCTTCTTTCCATCACAACCTCCAGTCCATGGAAATGGAACTTCATTGAATCTTGTTCAGTTGAATATTCCTATACAACTATATTAAATTGCATCCATCTTTACACAAAGGGGAAAAAAAGTCCAGCCTATCAACAACAGTACCATAAAAAACAGATTAGACATTGAAGTTAAAATACGCAAGAAAATGGTAAGTGAGCACCTGCCACCCTAGACGAGTTCAAATAACCAGGACCAGATGGACTACACCCCAAGATTCTAAAGGAACTGGCAGATGTGATCTCAAAACCACTGAACTATATTTTTCAAAGATCATGGAGCACTGGGGAACTACCAGAGGACTGGAAAAGAGCTGATGTAGTTCCCATCTTCAAAAAAGGAAAAAAAAAATGGATCCAGGATACTACAGACCTATCAGCCTGACCTCAATATCTGGGAAACTTCTGGAAAAGATAATTAAGCAATGAGTCAGCAAATATCTAGAGGCAAACAAAGTCATTACCAAAAGCCAACATGGGTTTGTCAAAAACAGATTATGCCAGACAAATCTTATTGCATTCTTTGACTAGGTGACACAATTAGTGGACCAGAGGAATGCTGTAGATATAATTTACTTGGACTTCAGCAAGGCGTTTGATAAAGTAGACCACAACCTGCTACTTGATAAGATAGAAAAATATGGGTTAGATAGCATCACCACCAGTCATAGCGTGTGGTCCTCAATGGAACTGCATCTACATGGAGGGAAGCATGTAGTGGGGTGCCCCAGGGCTCTGTTCTAGGCCCGGTGCTCTTCAACATCTTCATCAACGATTTGGATGAGGAGATAGTTGGAGAACTCATCAACTTTGCAGCTGGCAAGAATAGCCAACAGTCCAGAAGATAGGCTTAAGGTACAGAAGGATCTTGACAGATGTGAACATTAGGTGCTATCTAAGAAAATGAAATTTAGTGGTGAAAAAAGTAAGGTTCTACATTTAGGCAAGAAAAAATAAATGCACTGGTACAATATAGTGGCACCTTGCTCAATAGTAGTAACTGTGAGAAGAATCTCAGAGTCCTAGTGGACAATCACTCAAATATGAGCCAGCAGCTGCCAAGAAAGCCAAGACAGTGCTAGACTGCATTAACAGAGGGATAGAATCAAGATCATGTGAAGTGTTAATACCACTTTATAATGCCTTGGTAAGGTCACACTTGGAATATTGCATCCAGTTTTGGTCACCATGATGTATAAAAGATGTTGAGACTCTAGAAAGAGTACAGAGAAGAGCAGCAAAGATGATTGGGGACTGGAGGCTAAACCATATAAGGAACGGTTGCTGGAATTGGGTATGTCTAGTTTAATGAAGAGAAGGGCGACATGATAGCAGTGTTCCAATATCTCAGGGATTGCCACAAAGAAGAGAGAGTCAAGCTATTCTCCAAAGCACCTGAGGGCAGGACAAGAAGCAATGGATGGAAATTAATCAAGTAGAGAAGCAACCTAGAACTAAGGAGTAATTTCCTGACAGTTAGAACAATTAATCAGTGGAACAACTTTCCTCCAGAAGTTGTGAATGCTCCAACACTGGAGCATTTTTTAAGAAGAGATTGCACAGCCATTTGTCTGAAATGGTATAGGGCAGGGGTAGGCAACCTCGGCTCTTTTATGACTCATGGACTTCAACTCCCAGAATTCCTGAGTCAGCTATAAAAGAGCCGAGGTTGCCTACCCCTGGTATAGGATATCCTGCCTGAGCAGGGGGCTGAACTAGAAGACCTCCAAGGTCCCTTCCAGCTCTATTCTGTTCTTTTCTGTATACATCCAGATTCAATCACAGCTTTGTTCCATACAGTATTAACCTTGTGAACTCTAAAGCTTCCTTCTTCTGTTATGTATTCAAGATGGACAGTGAATAATATTTATATGCTAGTTATATGTAGCAGGTAGGTTTATACATATGTTGTATGTAGTATATTTTAAATGTGTGTTATGTATGTGCGCACTTTGAGAGGAAGCAACTAAATTTCATTTTTAATGTGTGCCTTTGTGCCCACAGGGAAAAAATGACAATAAAGATATCTAATCTAATATATGACTAAATTAATACAGCTAAATCAGCATCCAAAATTACAGGGGAGAATTCTATAAAGATTCACTTGCAAAGGTATTTACTCAAATTGTGAACTCAATCATCTTTGCAAATCAAATTGGGTGCTTGATTCAAAAGATTGAATCTGATGATTTGATAGATTTTTTTTTAGATGGGCTGCAAACTAATTGAATAATAAATAATAAAATAGTTTATTCAATGCCTTGAATTATTAATCCAAATCCAATTATGATTTTTCTTATCAGAACACTTCTTCAGGGTGAAACTATAAAAATCTCACAACCACTTAACAATTTCAATCAAATCATAGCTAATAACACATCCTTAGCTTAAATGAATCTCACAGAAGCATGTTTCTGGATGTGAGAAACTTCCCTTGGAAAAAAGAAATGAGCCTAGATAGTTAATGCATAACAAGTGTCACTGATAAAGGCCAAAAGACTGCTGATAAAGATCATAGGATTGCTCATTAAGTCATCTTGGCATTATATGTCCATCTACTGGGTTGAATTTCCTAAAAACCTGCCTAGGCTAGATACTGGCATTTTTCTGAACCATGCAGTGCCCAAAGGTTAAGCACAGGTTCACAAAATCTCTGACCTCTCTATAAAATAAAGTTAGCATCACGTAGCAATATGAACTTTACATCTAGAGTGCAGGATTTAATAATAGTATACACAATTTAAAATAATCCAAAGCATATAGACACACAATAGTTTCTAAAAGCACAAATTAAATGTAGCAGATCCTAATTACATGTGCTTTTTCAGGAGAGTTGAGCTTGGTTGCTGAGTTACTGGCATTTGGGTTGAGCTACTGTATTATACATGATTCACATAAGGTATGCATGATTAATCACTTGTAATTCATTTATTTCTGCAGAAGAGTTGAAAACATTAATTTGTTTTTTAAAATAAGTATATATTTTTATCAGAAATGAGAATGCATATTAAACCAATTAACAGGTGAATGTTACATATGCCCCGGTCATTTCATAAAAGTTGTAGACAGGTGGGAGATAACAAATTAAATATTTCAGGACACCAAAAACTAGAATAGAATGTAAAATTCAACACAATATAGGGTACATTTTTTAAAAAGAATACTTCAATATTTATATAAATAAAAGAAAACATACCTCTACCTCCTGATCACGTAAGCATAATAAATAAGAGGAAACAAAAGAATTACATTAAATGATGCAAAACTTTTCAGCTTTTCATCTAGCAATAATCTAAAAGCAAACATGCAGTAATCCATGCAACGGCTAATTTAAAATCTGAAGACATAAATGTGTTTAGATATTGAAAATCAGTCTTCTTCAGTAAACCTTCCACTTCTATGGTAGCTTCCAAATTCATGGCAAATACTGTATTAGACACAAGAAGAAATCCAGACTCAAGATTAGGTCCAAAATAAGTACAAGTTTTTTCCATGCTACCTCTGAACAAAAATCTGAACTACTAATAGTCCAGGCAAATTGGCAGTAGATAAAGAGTCAATGCAATTCCAAGAGGGATGGAATTAGATCTCTTGGGGGTGTGAAGGGACTCCAGACTGAGGACGGGTTTGACTTCCCCCTTGGGCTCAGCCTGGTCATATCCTACTCTTTTTGTAAATCCTGCTGCAAGCCATCTAGTATTTTTAAGGTACTATTACCCAAGGATATATACTCATATTCCTAAGCAAAACTACATTCTACTATCACACACAATTCTTAAAAGATCATAGAACAACATAGTTTACAAGCTTAGAAAACAGCACAATTGAACAATTATTTCACAGACTCAAGAATAATAAGAGTTACAAAGAGCCCTTTAGACCTTCCGATCCAATCCTCAATTCAGTACAAATCCAAACTAAAGTTTCCTCGACAGAGGTCTACCTAGTCTTTGCTTGAACCTATAAGCATTCTGGGTAATTAGTTCATTTATCAAATTAATATAGCTGTCCATCTCATTAAAGGTGACTCTGGGCAGTGCACAACAAATGGGTAATCCATAAATAAAAAACATAGATACAAAAAGGTATAAAAATTAATTAATAGTACATATTATAAAACAGATCCAAATACTAGGTGAAAAGAGATAAAAAATAAAAACAAAAACAGATAGCTCAGCAACTGAGCCATTTAAACATGTCTCCAGTTTCCTAGGGGCTTGAGGCCTGATAACATACCCAGGTGGAGATATATAATTGAGTACTATCCACGTACTGATGATATTTCACACCGTGCAACGTTCACCTAGTGGCTTCATGTAGATATTTAAAAAGAGAGAAGAAAGTATTGAATCCTGTGGCCAACTGAAAAATAGGACCCAAGGGATTTCATCACCTCCCTTTTGGGGTGGAAGATAATAGAGAAGGTTATTGCCCATCAGTTTCAAAACATTGTGAAGGAAGTGGGTTATCTGGATCATTTCAGTTAAGATTCAGACAGGATTTAGATCTTTCAGTCAGGATTCAGACCTTGCAAAAGAATGCAAATGACCAGCTGTCTACAAGGAATATAAATCCTTCCATTCCCCACCATCCAGTTAGAGCTGAAGAAGCTTCTTGGATGAGAAGCGAAATGTCTTCAAAGAGAAACAAGAAAGTCCAGTTGACTCTTGAAAAAGCACCTTTGAGACATTCAGACCTATGTATGGGTCATGTTTTTGGATGACCTCTGTCACAGGTAGGATGGGGGTATTGTATCCATGCCCTACTTCACTTCTCTGCAGCTTTCGACACCATTGGCCATGTTATACTTCTGGTTTGGCTCAGGTGGGTGCTGGTTTGCCTCCTTCCTTTGAGGTCAATTCCAGCTCTAAGTCATTCTCTGATAACAATGATCACATCTCCACCCCTGTCCCGAAGTCTCAGCTGATGCCATACTCAAAACACACAGCTGGGCAAATTTCAGAAAGGGCAACTTCCCACATTCTGAACCCATCCAGGTCTCACCAATACATGCCATGTTGGCCCTCTCTTCCATGATCAATTCTTGAATGAAGGAATCTTTGTTATAGACTGAACTGGCATTCAAAAGCAACAGCCAGATGCCAGGACCATTGAAGTTTCATTCTACCTTCAGGACTGATATCAAGAAGTTGAAACATTGGACCATTTCAAGGCAGCAGTTCCTCTGTCCCCAGGAGTAGCCCATTCCTTCTCTCCCTCCCCCCCTCCAATAATTTCATGGCTGAACTGTTTTTACTGCTAGGAATCTATTTCCCTTAGCTTAAATCTGTTATTCCACATATTGCACTTAGGGACCAAAGAATTCCTAACTTTCTCCTATGTGACATACATTTATAAATTTGAATAGTCCTATCAAATGCCCCTGTGGTCTTCTAACCATCCTCAGCTCCTTAAATTTATCTTTGTAAGACTTCAGTTTCTAATGCCGTGATTCTCCCCTTTGGCATTTGATAATTCTATTTCAGTTTGTATAACTTCTTCTTCAATATGGTGTCCTGAGCTACACATAGGACTCAAGTCTGAATCTTACAAAAGGAGATCAAAGTAAAACTATTCTCTCCTGTGCTTTGGAAACTCTAGATCTGTTGTAATGGTTCTCTTTGTAGCTTTGTAAAACTTTTTCATTTGCACTACTACCAAATCACATATTCCCCATTCTAGACCAGTGTTTTCAATTTCTCTTTTCTAAATGAAGAACATCACTTTTGTTAATTTTCTCAGACATATCAAGTATCTTCTCAGTTTTAAGAGCTGCTGTACAATTGTCTCCTGGTCTCAGCAACAACATAAACCTGAACCTTTCATACTAAATCCTAAACTTCATTCATTATTTATTTATTCTTGAATATGGATTGTTTTTGTTATCAACCTGACCTTGCTAGACAGTCTGAAATAATCCCTCTATGCATATACAGAGTCCATTACGGAATAAAGTAAAGCCAATGAATTTTCCACTCTTGTCATCTTTTCTGGACTACAGTAAAGGAAATGCATTGATCCCTATGGTTTTTTTTCCCCCTTCAGGGCACACATTCCTTCTAGTCACCTACAACAGGCCTGATTTAGGGAGCCAAAACAACCTTTTGACTTCTGCTAAGCTGGAAAAAGCCATTAGTAATATCATAAGAAGGACATAATTAACTTGGGGTGAGATAGGCAGCATACAAATCAAATCTAATCAAGAAATACATATTTGTGGCACATTCTCAGCTCCATCTCTTATGGGTTTCTTTTGTCCAGTTGTGTCCAACTCTAGGAGGCACTGCTCATCTCCATTTCTCAGCTGAGGGAACTAGAGTTGTCTAAAGGCATTTCCACGGGCACGTAGCCAGAATGACTATACGCCGAGGCACATGGAACACTGTTACCTTCCCACTGACCTTTACTTATTTATGAACTCACATTTGCATGCTTTCCCTGTCATGCAGAGTTCAGGCCTCAAATCCAGGCTGTTGGCTTTCCAGCTGACAAGCTCAGCATCTTTAACCACTGAGCCATCATGCCCCATCTCTTACCCAATGTAGAACAAAAAAAATTGTTCCACTGATTTTTGGTAGCATGATTTTGAATTATAAGCTTAAAAACACTCTGCTTTCCAGAGGTATCTTACTCCCATACCCATGCTTAATATGAGGGAAAGGAAAAAAGGATGACTCCCAAGTTCAATGGCATGATCTTGGGCTGTGGGGACTGCAATTGCAGAAGTGGGCCAGATGAAAACCCCTGCCTTAGAGGAAAAGAACAGGAAATAAATAAAAAGTAATAAATAGAATATTAAAAATCCAAAACATCCCTACTGCTGTTTTCATTATTTCAGAGGAACTCTGGCCATTCTCATCACGATCATAATAAGAGAACTGAAAAATCAATACTGTTGTAGGTAAATAATAAGATTACTGAAAACTGAACTGAACTGAAAACACGTATGCTTAACAATTTAACAGGTTAACAATTCAACAATATTCTTAATAGAGTCTTTCCTCTCTCTACATCTCAAATTTAGCACATTAAGATCTATCCACTAGGTTAATGATAGGTAATGACATGATATAGCTGACCATACTCTTCCAGTGTAGCTATATACTAAAAAAAACCAACCTATTTACTGAAAATACACCTAATTTTGATCTCATTTGGGTGGGGTATATAACATTCAAATAGTGCCTTGAATTAATTTGGAATATTTTACCTTTTATCTTTTTTATACAAACAAATGAATTCATTAGAAGCTGTGTTGTTGTATGCTTGAATGTGAGATCAGCAGCTATATACACATAGTCAGAGAAAAATTCTATAGTGAGTGACCCCTATGGTTCAATCCTACTTGAGGTTTTCAATCAGAGTGCTTGGGAGGAGAATGCTAAATTCAAGTGTATTAAAATGAACACAGATGAATGTTTATTGAAATGCTTGGATTCCTTCACATGATTTACCCAAGTCTGATGATCCTGTTTGCCAATCACTGGCTTCTGGTTAAGAAATCTGTCAACTTCTAAAGTGACAGTTGGAAACAATGGGAAGCTAAGGCACTTTATCTAATTTGACCATGAGGGGAATTAATAAATCATTTATTTTGTTTTTATACATACTAAACAGCAAATCAGTTTTGGTATAACTATCTCAACTCATCTTTCTTAAATCTGATACATAAGTTATCCTTATAGTTATCCTTGCAGGAGGAGGAATCATGTGTTTGGATATTATCAAATATCAAAATGATATTTAAGGTAGCTATCCTACGAATAATATCAGAATAAAAAGGAGCTTAATCACAATTTTCTGTATGTTTCTAAATGTGTATAATTTCATTCTCTCAGATGTCCATGGAATAAAATGTCCTCTTATTCCTTTAGTTTAAGTTTTCAAAAAATTGGGGGAAAACCCCAACCAACAGTTGATTATACTATATATAGATTTCTCTAGGATGATCTATCCCTTAAATGTCCTCCTGACTTCCAAAGTTCTATTCTATTTTATTGCCACTGAAATTGAATCAAACCACTGTGACAATGATCATCCTCTTCTCTTTCATTTCAGCATATAAAGTAGTTATTTTCTGACTGTAAATGTGTTAGATGGAGCCTCATCTGTGTTCTGTCTACCTGGCGCGAGTGAACAATAAGTCACACTAGAAGAGGAAGGTAACTTACAGCTGTTTATTTTTGCAGAAATAGAAAGCTTCACGCTTGGGCAAAAAGTAAAGGTTTTCCCTGCCCAGCTGTGTCTGACTCTAGGAGAGGGTGCTCATCTCTGTTTCCAAGTTGAAGGAGTTTGTTGTTGTTGGCTGCGAAGTCCTATCCGACCCATCGTGACCCCAGGGACAATGTTCCTCCAGGCCTTCCTGTCCTCTACCATCTTCTGGAGTCCATTTAAGCTCATGCCTACTGCTTCAGTGACTCCATCCATCCACCTCATTCTCTGTCATCCCCTTCTTCTCTTGCCCTCAATCTTTCCCAGCATTAGGCTCTTCTCCAGTGAGTCCTTCCTTCTCATTAGGTGGCCAAAGTATTTGAGTTTCAACTTCAGGATCTGGCCTTCTAAAGAGCAGTCAGGGTTGATCTCCTCTAGGACTGACTGGTTTGATCGCCTTGCAGTCCAAGAGACTTGCAGGAGTCTTCTCCAGCACCATAGTTCAAAGGCCTCAATTCTTTGGCGCTCAGCCTTTCTTATGGTCCAACTTTCACTGCCATACATTGCAACTGGGAAGACCATAGCCTTGACTATACACAATTTTGTTGACAGGGTGATGTCTCTGCTTTTTAGTGTGCTGTCTAGATTTGCCATTGCTTTCCCCCCCAGGAGCAAGCGTCTTTTAATTTCTTGGCTATAGTCCCCATCTGCGGTGATCTTGGAGCCCAGGGAAATAAAATCTGTCACTACCTCCATTTCTTCCCCATCTATTTGCCAGAAATTGAGAGGGCTGGATGCCATGAACTTGGTTTTCTCAATGTTAAGTTTCAACCCAACTTTTGCACTCTCCTTCTTCACCCGCAACAAGAGGCTCTTTAGTTCCTCTTCACTTTCTGCCATTAGAGTGGTATCATCTGCATATTTTAGGTTGTTGATATTTCTCCCGACAATCTTAATTCAACTTTTGATTCATCTAGCCCTGCCTTTCTCATGATGTGCTCTGCATAGAAGTTAAATAGGCAGGGTGACAGTATACAGCCTTACCGGACTCCTTTCCCAATTTTGAACCAATCAGTGGTTCCGTGTCCAGTTCTCACTGTTGCTTCTTGACCTGCATATAGGTTTCTCAAGAGACAAATAAGATGGTCTGGTACTCCCATCTCTTTAAGAACTTGCCACAGTTTGCTGTGATCCACACAATCAAAGGCTTTAGCATAGTCAATGAAGCAGAAGTAGATGTTTTTTCTGGAACTCCCTAGCTTTCTCCATGATCCAGCGTATGTTGGCAATTTGCTCTCTAGTTCCTCTGCCTCTTCGAAATCCTGCCTGTACTTCTGGTAGTTCTCAATCCACATACTGCTGGAGTCTAGCACTCTTTCTATCACATCTAATTCCTTAAATCTATTTGTCACCTCTACTGTATATTCAACAGGGATATGATTTAATTCATACCTGAGTGGCCTAGTGCTTCTCCCTACTTTCTTCAGTTTAAGCCTAAACTTTGCAACGAGAAGCTCATGGTCTGAGCCACAGTCAGCTCCTGGTCTTGTTTTTACTGACTTTATAGAGCTTCTCCATCTTTGGCTACAGAGCACATAGTCAATCTGATTTCTGTGTTGACGCTTCTGTGGCCATGTGGCCAGCACGACTGTACACTGAGATCCATGGAATACTATTACCTATTTATCTACTTGCATTTGTATGCTTTTGAATTGTTAGGTTGACAGGAGCCCAAGGGAGCTCACCACAACACACAGTACTTACTTGGGTCTCAAACTAGTATAAGACAGCAAACCTTCCTAATCCTATCATTGTCAGTAGTTTCCTGCTGCATGTCTGTAGTCTGTCTGTTTTGCAAGAAAACTGGCAGAGAGAGGGGGAACTGACATGTCAGATGGGTAATTTAATCAGTTCTAACATTTGGCTTGTTTCTACATAATTTGATTAATTCCTGGCTGATGTGGTGTTGAAAAGGAGACCTTTTCTTACAGATTTTTACTTTTGCTCGCTCTAGGATTTAAAGGATACCATTTTACATTTTATATTCATCATTTTATATTCTTAAGATGTCATCAAGCTATCAAATGTTCGAACAAGCCGGCCTGGCCTGATGGGGGGATGGGTTTGGGATTTTATTGTTGTTTTTTAATATATGTATTTACTGTTTTAGTTTGGGCATTGTATTTAATTCTTTTTTAACTTTTGTATTTTTGTATTTTTATATACTTGCCCTGTTCACCGCCCTGAGTCCTTCGGGAGAAGGGCAGTATATAAATAAAATTATTATTATTATTATTATTATTATTATTATTATTATTATTATTATTATTATTATTATTATTATTATTATTATTATTATTATTAAATGTAACTGCTTGTTTTGTAGGTCCATACAGCTCTTAAGAACCTATTCCTCACTGTTTTCATAGTCCCTTTGCTGGGGGGAAAAAGATTCTGTATTTGCTTTCAGAGATTTTAAAATGCCTCTTTTCAAGGATTTGCATTGCACTATTGATAATTTCAGTTTTCTTTTAAAAGGATGTAAAAATAATCTTTTCTGTTCACTTTTTCTAGAAATGTGGCCAAAGTTTACTAATATTTCTCATCCACATCCTTAGCAGCATCAAATAAAATCTCATTAAATGATACTGAGCAGACTTCACAGGATTGAATAGACCATGACTTGAATACTGTCTCATAGCTATTTATTGCTCCCTGTAGTACTATTAGGATCAAAACTTTTGTGTCTTTTTTATGTCATAGTGACATGAGAGTCCTATGGGACTGAGATAGGTTATAAATGTTGTCAATTTATTAATTAATAATTAATATAAAAATATGAGATACCACATTACACTGGAGCTCCAGAGACTTTGGTTTCACATAGATTGATAGTATAAGCACTGAACCTCTTTGTGTCAGTGCAAACAAGAAATGGTTTGACAAGCAATGGGGAATTTTTAAAGTCAGGCATAAGAATTAATAGAAAAGGAGAGTTGGAGAAAATATGCTTAGCTTAGAGGTTAGAAAGAATTTGATTAATCATGGAATGAAACAAATGGAGAAAGACTAGAACAAGCAGGAAATCAAATTGTTGAGTCGCAGAAAACTGGAAAGAAAGCAAATTAAAGAGGAGATGTTAATTGCTCAAAATCTCAATAAGATAAGAAATTAACTGAATCTGTTGTAATTATATGTGCAAGTAGTACATTTTGGGTGAAATATATTATCATTACCTCCGATAATTATCTTCTCTTTATGTTCAATGTAGAGTACTGGTAGCTGAAAATTACACATTGGAATTCTGAATAGTTATTACATATCTCACTACAGGTAGTCCTTGACTTATTACCACAATTAAGCCCCAAATTTTTGTTGTTAAGTGAGACATTTGTTAAGTGAGTTTTGCCTCATTACAGTAGTTAAGTGAGCCACTGCAGTTGAAAGTAAGTAACCCGGTTGTTAAGTGTATCTGGCTTGTTTGTCAGAAGGTCGCAAAAGGTTATTTATTTATTTGATTTATATACCGCCCTTCTCCTGAAGGACTCAGGGAGGTGTACAGGGCAATAAAATAAGAATACATTAGTTAAATAATTTTAAAACCCAAATCCATCAGGCCAGGCCGGCTTGTTCGAATAGATAAGTTTTTAGATCACGCCGGAAGGAGCGAAGGTCGGGGGCCATCCAGAGTTCAGCTGGTAAGCGGTTCCAAAGGATTGGTGCACCCACCGAGAATGCTCTCCCCCTGGTGGTCACCAGCCGACATTCTCTGACCGGTGGTACCCTGAGGAGGCCCTCTCTGTGGGAACGTACAGGACGGTTATCACATTACTTTGGGATACTGCAACCATCATAACTATGAACCAGCTGTCAAACACCTGAATTTTGATCACATGATCATGGGGATGCTGCAAAGGTCGTAACTGTGAAAAAATTGTCAATTTTTTTCAGTGACATTGTAACTTTGAATGGTCATTAAATGAGCTGTTGCAAGTCAAGGACTACCTGTATCTTGCTATCAGAGAAAGAAAGGAATCCTGCAGGAAAGGAAAGAACTATCTAAACAGGATTAGATGTGAATAAAAACAGGTGGTTCCCAGAAGTAAAGCTAAATAGTAATGCAGATAGGAAGGGGAGACAAATTCCAGAAAAAAAGTGGGATTTAGTTCTTGAGTAGCTAAACATCCATGGATGGAACTTACGGAGTTGCTTGAAGTTAAATGAAGTTAAGCTACCCAGGTTTCATTACGAGCTGTACAGCAAATAAATTTAATAAATAAATAAATAATCCTCCTCCTCTCCTAGCTTGAGGGGCAGAGTCTGCTGTTCAAGTCAACAAACACTATCTTGCATGATCAAATGCAGTATCTTGGTTTGATCTGGACATTTTTCATGCCCGTATTTATTGTAACTTGTCATCTTAGCTTGGGCCTTCCAATGGACATTTGGCATCGTTATTAAAATGGAAGGAGACGTAGGCAATGGTGCGGGATGCTGCTCATAGAATATGGCTGTATCACTGTGTTTCTCCACATTTTCTCTGATATTGGTGTGGTGCACGTTTTCTTCCAAACTGTGTCATTGCTGACATGGTCAGCAAAGGAAATGTCTAATGACCAATGAAGCATGTGCCTATAAATAACTGAAACATTCTTCCATCTAGTGCATGTCTCTACACTGTCTGGAAGCAATTCTTCAGTGTTTTTTAAGATCCTATCTGAAGATGACAAGAATCAAATTTGCAATCAATTCCATGAAAAATATGTGACATTACATAGCTATCACCACTCTTAAGTAATCTATTTTTTTTTTATTAAGATAGACCCATGCTGTCGTAATTGGCAAAGTGCTACCAGAAAACTTCATTGCCAACTGTACAGTTTTTGAAATTAAATTTACTGGTGCAAAATGCAGCTGTGCAGGCAGTTATGTGTGCCTTTACAACACCACATATTCCACTCTGTGAAATGGGAGGTCGAATAAATTTGCTGAATGAATGAATGAATGAATGAATGAATGAATGAATACATACATACATACATACATACATACATACATACATAAATCATAGAAGGGATTAGCTTTCCACTTTCATTTCCTCTACCATGTAATGTTGGAGCTTAACCCAATATCAGCACAATATGAGAGCAGCTGCTTCTGTTTGCAGTGTTTGCTAATACTAATCCATGCCATAATATAACATAACCCCCTAAGGCTAAATGCCTACTGAAATAAATTGTAATGTCAGCAAATTATACATTTTTAATGCAAATATAGATTTCCCAGTTGTAACTACAGACCTGGTTTAGTTAAAAACAGTAGTTTTTCAACCTTCTATGAACAATATAATCTTTCTAGCAAACTTTTTCTATATGGTTTCTTGGGAAATGTGGAATATTCATTCAATTAGTCTGGTTTCCACAATGAATGGATAATAAGTAGCAGGGGAATATTCCTTTCTCTTTTTCTGATGGCAGAAGGAACCCTTGAAGACATCACAATATATTTCCCAAGATGGATAGAATGCAGGAGATATTACTTTTGCTCATGACAAGACAAATGGATAGAATACAAAAAAGGAATATTTTAAATATCAACAGGGTTGGAGTGGCAGGTAGACCTATGGGAATTAGGAAGTTTCTAAGTCACTACAGCTCAACTGCTAATGAAATTAAATCAGGTGTTCTAGTCTGGAAAAAACCTTTAGTTTGCTTTGTAAACAATGAATACAACTCATCCATCCCTACAAAATATGACAGGAATTATTTTCTATTCATACTCTAATGAAACAGGCACATTAAACCTCTTCTCTTTTAACTCATAGTTTTTTCCTCATTTGTCTAAATTTTAGAATTTATTTTATTTCACGTAGAATGAAAACTTTCATCACTTTATTCATAACAAAGCTGACTACAGACTATTTCTGCTTGTAAAGGCAAAATGGTGGATTGCACCATAAAAAGCCAAGTCTGTCAAACCAATCTCACATTAAGTAGCAACCTTCAATAAATGCAAGACTCTTTGCATTGTCACAAAAAACTGGATTGCCTCTCTCACTCGTAAGTCTGTGTGTGTGTGTGTGTGTGTGTGTGTGTGTGTGTGTGTGTGTTTGCTACATTTAGATATCAGGATCTCACAGCACAGGAAAATACAGAATATAATATGAAATTTTCCTCAAACAGGGCTCAACATCTAGGGGTTTATGGCTACACCCATTAAACAATATAAAAGTGGTCTGCTGTTTTGTTTTCTAGCTTATAGTATTCTTATAGTATTCTCTGGAGGTCTCTTACTGAAACATTAGCCAGGTATGAGCCTGCTTAGCTTCCAAGCCCAATGAAGTTGGCAGGCTGTGGTCCTCTGCCAAGTAAGTTCAGAAAGCCAGTCATAAATGCCAACAACCCTGAGGGGAAAACACATCCCTTTAGTGTTTTCCCTGTAGTTTGAGTGCCTAAATGCCTTAGAGTCAGGGCTTGAAGTCTTGATTTTGAAGGAAAGCACCTAGTATAAATGGAATCTTGGTAGAATGGAAGGAACATACTGCATAATGTCATTTCTAAGTACATATCCAAAACTATATATTGGGAATGTCATACAGTATTACATTTCCATAACAACTCCCCACAGGAATTGGGAGGTAGTGTCAGATCAAAATCTTTAGGATGCTCTTCAATTAAAAATAAAATAAAATAAGTGTTTAAAGAAAATAGGGTTTTAGGAATGGGTAGATTCAATTACCCTCACAAAGAATATATAACAACTAAATGTTTAAATATTAGATCTCTTAACAACTGCACTCTAAAGAATACTCTCAAAATGGGAGGTCATATGTGTAGTTGTCGAAAATATCCAGTATCAAGAGAGAAGTGGGTAAATACTGAAGTTGAAAAATAGCATAGATTCCAAACCATTCATGTTTAACTTTAGGTTAAAAAAATATTTGAAAAATGAGGGAATCAGTAATTGCAAACTGAAAAGGAGAGTAAACAAATTAAATAAATTTGGCACCATTTATCAACTTTATATTCATCACAACCAAAGCAAAGTTTCAGTAGTCTATAGTAGTTAACAGCAAACTGAATTGAGGCATACAAATTAAAACATTTAAGAAACAATGAGCTAAAATAATTAATTAATATCATGTGCTGTTGCCTAGCTGATATGAAACAACGGAGTGCTATTTGTGGGACATAGGAAATGTATGTTCTGGACTTCCTGTATGCCATGCGGCCGCCATGGACATATGGAAAACGACTCTGGTCTCCCTCACCCAGTTTTGTATCACTAGGGGACCCTGAAAAGGGTTGAAAGTCACCCTGGAGAAGTGACCAGCAAGGAGGGGCCATCGCTGGATCATGGGAGAGCAGCAACTCTCCCGCTAGAGCCAGCAAACTGGTGCTCTCTCCAAACTGGTGGACAAAAAGCCGACCATAGGGATATGGTCCGCCACAAGGCTGCAGACAGCCAAAGTCACATCTACCATCTGGCATCTTTAAAGCAGCGTGGAAGAGACTGGGTGAGATCTACCCCTCTTGTATCCTAATTACTTATTTACTTGCATAAGCTGCTAAAGTATTTTCCCCCCTGTGGTGAGGGAAGGGAGATTTTAGCCCTTCCTCCAGAAATAACAGCGATCAACTACCCAGGGAAGTTTAAAATGTTGAAAAAATACTAGGATCCCAATTGGAACTCTCTTTCCTAAAATTGGTGGATTATAAGATTTTTAATTTTCTATGCTTTATTTTTCTCTGATTTTTATTCCCTATTTTTACTGAAGATCTGGGTTTCCCCCCCTTTAAAATAGAAGAAAAAACTGAAAAGATCAAAATAATTCTGAGGTGACATGGCTGGCTGAATTTGAGATTGTAACCTGTTACTGTCTAAGAGAGATTTGTTGACAGCTTAGGAAAGAGATAAGATATATCCAACCTTGAAATACCAGCTGTAAGAAATTCAGCTCTGTTTTTCACTTAGTGAACTTTATGAATGTAAACTTTCAGTTTTAATATACTACAATGGAAGAAAAAGAGGAATGGACTTTTTCTACAGAGGAAGAACAGCAATAAATTCTTTCTATTCTAAAAGCAATTGTCCAAACTCTCCTTACAGCTCGAGATGAAATAAGAAATGGCAGGAAAAAACAAGAAAGCAGCTTGGATATTCAAACTATGATTTCAACTAAAGAATCATCTATACAGAAGTCTACAGAAAAAGTGGAACAATTAGATGCTATGACAAAAGATCCAACTATTCAACAAATACAGAAAATGGAAAATACAAAAAAGAAATTGATAATAGAGAAAAAGGAAAGGACTTTTCTTATAAATCAGAAGGAATCTGAAGATTCAAAAGAAAAACAGATGAAAGAGAAGATAAATACTTTAGGACAACCACGTCCAGATGGAAAAACAAGGAGATGACCTGCTAGATCAGCTAGTCCTCTTAAAAAAATGGCAAGTGGATGGTCTTTTCAACGCCAAACAAGAACTACAACAACACAAGGAGATCTGCTTGATGATTTAAAAGCAAAGAAATGGAAGATGATCTGACAAAGAAAAAAAGATAGAATAAGACTGAAAAGAAATAGGGTTTTGATTTACACATGATATCTAAAGTAGAATATACACAAATAGATAAAACATGTATTCTGAACAGAAGACATTGTAATGGTGTGAGATAAAGAAAATTTTGGTCATGCAAAACCTAGAAGTACAAACATTAAAATAAGAATTTTATATTGTTTTATTAATTTGTTAAGGTAGATGATAAGAACCTATATATTAGATGTGTGTCTTAAATACTAGATTTTGTGAGGAATGGTGATAAAGGAATTGTGTACAATTAAAAATCTGGCAAAAATAAATATTAAATGTTAAATTTAAATATTAAGGGAAAATTAAAACTGGGAAAGGCTTATTAGGTCACTGATGGTTTAAAAGATTGAATGTTAAAAAAATTAAGATTTGATTATAAGATATTGTGATGAGCTGAGACAAAGAAAAAATTTGGTTAAATTAAACCTAGAAGTACAAGTACTAAGAATTAAATTTGAATATTGGTTTGTGGTATAAATGTTAATAGTTAAAAGAAAAAAACCTGATTTGAATCAAATAAGAGATAGTAAACTAAAAGAGGAAATAAGAGGAAATAAGTGTGGAAATAAAAGTAATCTTGGTTATTAAAATTGGAGGTTTTAAGATACTTGAGAATTACTAGAAAATAAGAATATTACCTTGTATTGTTAATTGGTTGATGTAGATGGCGAGAAGCCTATATAGATAAGAAGTGTATTCAGAACTTTAGACTGTGGGGAAATTGTGATAAAATTGGGGTCATTTAAAATTTGTAAATGATAAAAAATATACATTAATTTTAAAATATTAATGGAAAATTAAAATTAAGAATCATTTATTAGGTCATTGACTGTAAAAGAGGGAATGTTAAATTAATTAAGATATACATAAACTGAAGATTATTGATGAATATTAGAAGGTTATTTGTTGTTTGATTGATAAAATAAGAACTGTGTTGGCCTGAATATGAGACAGTATGGGGAAAGAGAGGGAATTAGTTGCTGTAATACTTTGAGATTTGTATTGATGATACTTAAATGTAATGGAATTAGTGTACTCAACCGCCATGTTGCTTTTCAAATATATTAATGCAATATTAGAAAATTAATAAAAAAAATTAAAAAAGGAAATGTAAGTTCTATGTCATGGCCGGTGCCCTCTGGAATGAGATCTGGCTGGCTACGATCCTGATCATGTTCCAGAAGACCATTAAACACCTGACTGTTTTTTCAGACTAAGGAGGTTGGTCCCATTGTTGAATGTTTTATGTATTGTGTTGTTGGCTAGATTTACCAATTATTTATACAGCCATATTATTTTATATTTTTCTCTTGTCCAGTTTGCAATGCAAGCCACCCATAGTCAGACTGAGTTGTCTGGTGCCCAAATTTAATAAGCCTCCTGTCATTTCTCAGAGGTTGTTCTGAATAGCTCAATTTTCAAAAGTTGCCAGATGTGGGTGTATGGCATGATTTCCACTGGGAAGCTACTTCTTCAGGTTATCTCAGCAGTATTTCTTCTACTGTATGGTAAAATTCTAACTTTCCTAAAGGTTTTTATCACATTGGCTGGAATTTCTTGTTGAATATATATATAGGCTTCTTGAGGCCCCTCCTCAAGAAGCCTGCCCTGGACCCGGCTGTTTTAAATAACTATCGTCCGGTCTCCAACCTTCGCTTTCTGGCGAAGGTTGTTGAGAGTGTGGTGGCGCATCAGCTTCCTCTGTTCCTGGATGAAGCTGATTATCTGGACCAGTACCAATCGGGTAAAGCATGGAGACAACATTGGTCGCACTGGTGAATGATCTCTGGCGGGCTTGGGACAGGAGATGTTCCTCTGTCCTAGTCCTTTTAGATCTCTCAGCGGCTTTCGATACCATCGACCATGGTATCCTACTGCGGCGTCTCAGTGGGTTGGGAGTGGGAGGCACCGTTTTACGGTGGTTCTCCTCCTACCTCCTGGGCCACTCGCAGTCGGTGTTGACGGGAGGGCAGAGGTCCGCCCCAAGGTCTCTCATTTGTGGAGTCCCTCAGGGGTCGGTCCTCTCTCCCCTCCTGTTCAACATCTACATGAAACCGCTGGGCGAGCTCATTCATGGTTTCGGGGTGGGGTATCATCAGTACGCTGATGATACCCAACTTTTTCTTTCTACCCCGAACCAACCCAGCGATGCCCTCGACGTGATGTCCCATTGCCTGGAAGCGGTCCAGGTTTGGATGGGGAGAAACAGGCTTCGACTCAATCCTGCCAAGACTGAGTGGCTGTGCATGTCGGCATCTCGGATAAACCAGGTTGTTCCACCACTAATGATGGGGGGGTGAGGTGTTACCCCCCGTCGATAGGGCTCGCAACTTGGGCATACTCTTGGATTCACGGCTCAATTTTGAAGATCATATAGGAGCCGTGACCAGGGGGGCTTTTGCCCAGCTTTGTCTGGTGCGCCAGTTGCGGCCCTATCTGGACCAAGATGCCCTATACACAGTCACCCATGTGCTTGTGACCTCCTGGCTAGACTACTGCAACGCTCTTTACATGGGGCTGCCCTTGAGGACCACTCGGAGGCTTCAGCTGGTGCAGAATGCAGCTGCGCGAGTTGTTATGGGAGTTTCCTGATATTCCCATGTAACACCTCTTCTCTGTGAGCTGCAGTGGCTTCTGGTTGACCTCCGGGTGAGATTCAAGGTGCTGGTAATGACCTATAAAGCTCTAAATGGCTTGGGTCTGGATTATCTAAGGGAACACCTGCTGCCGGCATCAACTTCCCATCCTCCTGTGCGCTCCCACAGGGAGGGCCTTCTTAGGGTACCGCCGGTTAAGGAATGCCGGCGGGTTATCCCCAGGGGAAGGGCGTTCTCTGTGGGCATGCCGGCCCTTTGGAACCAGCTTTCCACGGAGCTTAGGACCGCCCCCGACCTTCGCTCATTTTGTAGGGACTTGAAAACTTGGTTTTTTGAGTTGTCTGGCCCAGACAGAGGGGTTTTAATTTTTAATTAATGGGGTTTTAGTTAAGTTCAGGGATTAATTTAATCTTAGTTTTAATCGTTTTTAATTGTATATGATGTATTTTAACTTTTAATTTTCCCTGTAAACCGCCCTGAGTCCTACGGGAATAGAGCGGTATATAAATTTAAATATAAATAAATAAATAAATAAATATAACAGAAATCAAATGGATAAATGAACAAATAAAGGTTTCATGACAGGCCTTCATCCTACAGATCTCTAACTTCATGCCTTTTCTAGATTTTGCCTCAAAATATGAAGAAGTATAATGAGAAGTCTATATTAAAATGTCCTAAACAAATATCAAGGGAAATAATTATTAGTAATCAAACAATCATACCTTTTGCTTTGTATCATAAAAACAAAGAATTATTTTCATTGTCTTAATTCTTAAATTAGTAATTGTTAAATGAGTAGCTGGAATCAAATTTATATTGTAAATATGACTGTTACATTATTAATGATTAATATTATCACTGGAAGGCAAAAATCACAAAATTCCTCCTTTTGAGCATATTATGCAATCAAAACCACTGGAAAAGACAGTTGTGTTTGGAATGGTCATCAGTAAAAGGAAACAAGGCTGCCAAAAACACATAATTGAATGGATAGCATCAGGTCCTGACCCTGCTAGCCTTTCGCAAGGCATTAAAGACATGGTTTTGTCACTGGACTCTGGACGTGTGGCAGAGAGGATGGCATGATTATGTTGATTTGTTGTTGATGGTTTGGCTGCTGATTACATGTGCGTGTGTCTGTTTTATTGTTATATGTTATTATGATGTTTTTAACTGTTATTAGCCACCTAGATTTATGAACCTGACATGGGCAGCCATATAAATTGAAACAATACATAAAATTATATATAAATTTTGGAATTTTATAAAGTATCAGGTTTTTGGAGCTGGCAGGTGTAACATATTGGTAACATCTGAGACTATTGCTATTCATACCTAACTGGAAATGTCTTTGAGTAACAGGACTAAAAATCAGATGGGTTGATTGACTGCAGTCTTATATAACATCTTATTTGTCATACAGTACATCTTGAAAAAAATAAAAACTTATTAATAAGAATCATTGCAACATGCAAAATAATTTTTTTGTGTGATTTTCTCCTCTCCTGGAGTTTTCAAGGACCACAAGAGATTCTGGGACTTCAAGACATATACTTCTATTCTAATATCTGGTAACGATACCAGTAATTTCTCCAGTGGGTCTGTCTATTTCCATCCATAAATTACACTTCTATATTGTGCCTGTGCCATTCTCATTTGATTTACAACTTCAAATTCATAGAGATAGAATGGGATGTCATCCCCAGTCATTCTTTCTGGCAAGATGAAAGCATTTTTTTCCTGAACAAAACTGATTCTCAATTTGTCACAATATTTCCCAGCAAAAAGATAATAAATTAAGCAGATGGTTAAAGTATCAGCACAAATGATTTTCATTTTGTTCCTATAAACCTTGGCTATACATCTATTTGGTGTAATAAAAGGGCAAGATTACACGAAGTCCTGATCAACAGGAATCCCCAGAGCTAGCTCAGAAATAGTACACCTCACTGCCTAGCCCCCTTTTTTTTAACTAAATGTCAGTTTCACCATAGCATTGCTAAGGGCTGCTTGGACTCCAGTAATGGCTGCTTACTTTCCTCTTGGACAAATCAGGCATGGCATTAATTATACCAAGGCAGTCATGATTGGTTGCACAAAGAGCAGCCCCAGGAAAGGTTATGCAACATGGTTTCCCCTAGAAGAGGGAAGTGTTTTAATTTTGAAAGCATGTTGATCTAGTTTTGGGAAGAAGGAAGAAGGCAATTAATCCATTATCATAGGAGAAAAGCATGTCCTTAGTCCAGAAAATTGTAGTGCATGAGAAAGAAATTCAAAGTAAACCCCTCTTGATTTTGTTTGTTAAAAAGGGGGATTAAGAGAAACTCTGACAGATTTTCATGATCTTGTTATTCTCTCCTACAACAATAAAGAGCATTCCTGTAATACCTTGATGCTGTTGTGTCTTGACCTTGCCTATCTCAAAGGGTTGAGAACCATCTTGTATTACAGCCTTAGCAAAGCCTACCTTCTTTGAAATGCAAGTTTCAGAAATCATAAATATATGTCATTAATCCCATGAGTATGCAATTCTGTACTTGCAATAAGAACTTAGGTACATTTGGAAATAAATGCCCATTTTCCTCTGGTGCATATGGTACATAGATGCAGGAAAACAGCTTGATAAGGTTTGAAGCACCAACATCATTATAATTAATTTCCCACATCAGAAATAGCCTTTCCTTTAAGGGATTTGGGAAATGTTTTCCCCCCTTTGGTATGTGCAGACATATAAATACATTAAAGCTACAAGTGTATTATAGGCCAGCCAAATATAGTTTCTAATGCAAACATGAAAGCAAATGCATCCTTTATTCTGGATAAACAAGATATGAAAGTGTGCTTTGTTGTTGCATTCTTATTGCTTGCCATTATGTGGCACTTTCATCTTGTACTACCACTGAAACAACCATTTCAATCGTGGATAAACTCACAGGGGAAAAAAGTATATACATGTTCTTTTTTACGTGTTTCCCTATAGCAAACTCCGAGTAATTAAAATAGGGGAAACTTTCTTGATTCACTTCAGTGTCAACTTCTCTCTGGGTCTGAAAATTCAGGGGGGCAGGGAGGTTGAAAATAGAATGTAAATCTAGTTCCATTTCATTTCATATACTGCAATTGTGTATTATTTTCCATCATTTTTTTTAAAAAAAACTCCTCTTCTTTGTAGAAAACCCTCCCCTGATCCCTTGGAGATATGAAGCATTGGCCAATTCAAATGCTTCTGGGTTCACAGATCATATGTATATTATAACATCCCAGTAGGAACAAGATACTTGAAGGATTTGAAACATGATATACTAGGGCCAGAGTGCAGTCCTACAACAATCCTCTTCAAACCTTAATAATATTGGCCTTATGATTTATGTTTAGCTTGCCATTTCTTATTCCTTTCAAAGTGAACTGTATTACAAATTACCAACCTTTGTTGCAATTGATTACTCCAATAAGCATGGCAAAAATCCATATGGCTTATCGGATCTAACCCAAGATATGTGAATTAAGTGAACCGGTCTTCAAATATTTAAGACTATCTTTAGACGTGTCAGATGCACATCTAGACATTCAAGTACTAAAAGAGGAAATAACTAACATACTGTAGCTTAGCAGCAACCGTTGGTGCAGCTATGTGAGAAGACTAGCAATGAATGAGAAAATGTTATAAGCCATAAAATTGCATACTGTCACCTGCTTGAGGTGATAATGTTTCCAAGATAAACTTTCTGTAAGCTTGAACAGTATTTGAATTTGAAAGAGCTTGCTAGAATAGCAAATAAAAAATAAAAACACAAATAGGATAAGTATGATAAAAACACAATATACTACTTCAGTGGAGGCACTACTAATCAACAATATTAGATGCAGTGAGTCAGGGACTGCAAAGTCAGTTAATGTCTGCAGAGAGTATCCATAAGGAATAGATTGTATTTTGTCATAATGGGGAGGAGAGCGGGAAGAGCAGAAAGTAAAATATTACTGTCTATTTTTACCATAGACTATTCCACATAAGCACTCTTTGCTACTCTGTATATAAATATACTTTCAATCTTTTTAATTGTGTTTATAAAATGGCAATCCAATTTGAGTTAAATGTGAAGAAGCCTAACTGTGGTATTGATGCTATTGACAAGAGATTTGCTAGGTCTTCAAATAAGGACCATTGCATTTTCTTTTTTGTTAAGATATATGAACAAACGTCTTGAAATTTGTCATGTTGAAGACAACAATGCAATAAGGACATAGTCCGTTTATTAGTAGAGCAGACAATTATCAGCAATAACAACTGTTCTCAATGTTTACAATAATGTTAAGATTTTTTTAAAAAAATAAGAGGTGCATTCTTTATTCTCAAGCTTCCTCTTTCCTCTATGTATTCAAGATGGACAGTGATTAATATTTCTATGTATTTCTATGTATGTATGTATATAGCAGGTTTATATGTTTGTTATGTATGTGTACACTCTTGAGAGCAGGCAACAGAATTTCATTTTTAATGTGTGCCAGTGTGCCCACAGTATAAAATGACAATAAAGGTTATCTTATCTTATCTCATCTCATCTTATAATAGAGCCACTGATTGGCAGAGTTTCAGAGTATCTTGAGTCCCACTTTAGCCACAACCCTGCAAGCTAACCTCAGGTCAGTTTTCTCTCTCAGCCCTAGAGAGTGAGCAATGGCAAACCACTTCCAAGAAAATTTCAGGGACTTATGCAAAAGTCCAAAAGTGATTCAAAGGCACCAAATATCCATATCTCGAAGCATACACAGGCAACAGCATGTTTCATATTCCATAAATAACTAACTCTACAGTGGTTGGTGCATGAATAGGAAGGGTGATACATTAAGAAATGAAACACTTCAAACTAATTTGAATATCCAAATTATCCAAAAGGTGTGTTAATGCAGCGTAGCATAGAAAGCTACAGCAAATTATGCCATTTTCCCATTAGTCAATATTTATTTGCTAAATTGATATGTTGCCAAACAGAGGTTTAAATAGAACTGATTAAGAAATTAGATTTTAAAACTGAGAAAAACATAAGTTTTATATGAACAATTATGGCATCATAATTATATTATGAATGAAGTTAAAAAGATATTGTAGGATGGTAGACATTACAATTGTCATTCTTGGGGAGACTTTCTGTGACAAAGATGAATATTTTGCCTTGCCAATACCTGTTTTGGCAACTGATGCAGCATTTAAACAGTGGCAAAATGATATATCTAAGTTTGTATGACAAGGGAACAAACCACATGTCATATATCAGGGCTTTTCAACCAGTTGTACAGGTACCACCTGTGGTACATTGGCACCTGGCAGGTGGTACACGACCAACCTAGATAAGTGGTAGTGGGGGAGGGGAATGAGCTGAACCGGTGGCAGCACTGCACAAGCCTGAGCGAGAGATGGCAGGGCCATCTGGGCTCAGCAGAAGCACCAGGATTAGTGCTTCTTCAGGGCTCAGCACAAGCGCCAGGGTCAGCACCAGGCTCCAGCTAAAGCTCGGCGCTGATTGTGGTGCTTCTGAGCCCAGAAGAAGCACCAATCAGCTGGAATGTTGCAGCATCTCTAGGGTCTTGTGATTTACATTCAGATGCTTGGCAACTGATTCATATTTATGATGGTCAAAGTCAGGGCTTTTTTTCTCATAGAACTCTCAGAACGGAGTTCCGGCACCGTTTTTGAATGGAACCTTGTAGGGTAGGCAAGGCGGGTTGTATGACATGTGTGAGTTCCGGCACCTTTTTCTTTTACAAAAAAAGCACTGGTCACAGTGTCCCAGGGTCATGTGAAGTGATCAAAAGCTGTTGTAACCACCCAGCAGAAAGGGGAGGGGGATAAAAACCAAACTCCCCCACCCCACCCCCGCTGCCAATCCTCAATAGAAATGCTCACAACAATAAAAACCTCGGACAGGAGGAAGAGTGCCGCCAGGCAGGCAGGCAGGCAGATGTCTTGCTCGGCTGTGGCTTGGGGGGTACTTTTTACAGCACCATTGTAACTTTGAACAGTCACTAAGCGAACTGTTGTAAGTCGAGGACTACCTGTACTTCATCACTTTTTTCCTTTTTTTTTTTTTTTTGGTCATCATGTTTTTGACACCTTGCTAGGCAACTGGTGGTACTCGGATGTTGCCATATCCTAAAAGTGGTACAATGGGTGAAAAGATTGAAAAGCCCTGTCATATATCAGGTGTTACAAGATGCAAACAAAAGAACATTTCCCTGATTTGAAATTGTATTTTGCAGGGGGGGTTGAATTTGGATGAAGGAGTGGATGCTGCTTCGAAATAAAAGACTTTTAGAATTAGAAAGATCTGACCTGAAATTTGAGAATATCCAGGTTGTGCACAAAAACACTTTGTGGCTCTCAGCACAAGACACATTTTATAGATAAGTAATAATAGGCAAAGAGAAATCATTACCATATGAGATACTAGAATTCTTTCAAGGGAAATACAGAATAAAATCAAAAGAACAACTGATAGGAAGGAGACACAGTGATTTAAAGTTATCAGAAAAATTCAAACTAGAGAAATGAATGCATGGTATTGAATACTGTAAGACTGACTTGTATACAGGTGAACATGTGATTGCTAAAATATATAATTTTTATTGAAATTTGAAAAAGTAGAGAATATATACTGAAGTGGACAAAAATGTTGTTATAATATAGAGATGAAACGATGCCAAAATATGTGTGGTTGAAAGGACTGCAATGAACACTATTATACTCTGAAATAAATTTTGTATAAAATAATATATCATTGGTACAGAAAAATTATCTAGAATTATATCCAAGAAGGGTAATTTTATTATGTTTTGTGATGCACAAAAAAGCTAGGAAATTTGGGGTTCAAATCCATACAGTGATTCAGAAGATTTGAAAGGTTAACATTCAACTGCAGTCAGAACTTTTCCTCTTGAAACTGATGAATAAACAATTGAAAAAAAAGACATGGGACATGGTTTTTATATATGATCACTGTAGTGAGATTACTGTATGGACAAAAATTTGGCAATATCTATGACAGACAAATGGTTGATGAAGATGACAGAACTCACTGAAACGGCCCAACTGACTTGTTTGATTAGAGAAAAGACAGTATCTATGTTTATTGAGGGGACGCGGTGGCTCAGTGGGTTAGGACGCTGAGCTTGTCAATCAGAAGGTCGGCAGTTTGGCGGGTCAAATCCCAAGTGCCGCGGAACAGAGTGAGCGCCTGTTACTTGTCCCAGCTTCTGCCAACCTAGCAGTTCTAAAGCACGTAAAAATGCAAGTAGAAAAATATGGACCACTGCGGTGGGAAGGTAACAGCGTTCCGTGCGCCTTTGGTGTCCAGTCATGCCGGCCACATGACCACGGAGATGTTCTCGGACAAGCGCTGGCTCTTCAGCTTTGAAACGGAGATGAGCACCGGCCCCTAGAGTCGGAAACGACTCGCACGCATGTGCGGGGGAACCTTTACCTTTACATGTTTATTGAGATGTTTTTGTGTTTGGGACGTTTTGTGTAAAAAAGAAAACTTATGTTTTATGGTTTTAGTGATTAGGTGGGATAGATTATAGGAAGCATAGAGTGACATTTAGAGAATGAGGTAATTTATAATTGTATTTACTACTGTAAAGAAAACTGGAAATCACTTCTTTAAATCTTTTTTTCTTCTTTTCTATTTTTCTGCTACTCTTTTTCTTTTTTTGCACATTTAGTTTTTCCTTTCGTTTTCCCCTTCCCCTTTTCTTTTTTGATCTATTTCAGTTTATATTACTCTTATTCTTGTGTTTAAAATTTTCAGTATTGCTAGAAACCCTACATTTCTAAAAATGATTAAAATAAACTAAGGACCCCAAATTGGCACTTTTCTTGAATCAAGGAAAGGCAAGCAATAACATGTGCAGTAAGGCAAAAGATGTAATAGTTCAACTTGCCAGAACACATCACAATGTGTTTCGGTGATAAAAGGTCAGTAATTCCTTTTTTTCTCACCTAGGACAGGAGGGCCAATGACACAAGGAAACTGGATTAAACAACACATTATTTCGTACTATTCAGAGGCGTTCTTCAGCTATGGCTCGCGATATTATAAAGCTTTCCAATCTTCCAGAAACAATCTTCAGCTAGGTGAAAATAAACAAAAGTATCTTCCTGGTTTTGAGAATTACTGTTACTACCTTTTACAGACATGAAAGGTTACAGAAGCAAAAATAAAACAGATTGAAACTATCTAAATGAGAGAATGCAATACTTATTTGAATGATGGCATTACACAGAAGAGGACTAGATTTTTGATCCTTCTATGGGATTCAAATATATTGTTTTCTTTACTTTTTTACTAATTTATATAATGTCTACATCCAATGATGAGCAACCTTCATGCTGGCTAAGTTCATAATACTGTAAAGTTAAAACATACATGGATCAATCTTTTTATAGCAAGACATTTTTATTAACAAAAATTATATTTTAGGCATAGTATTTCAAAACTGATGAATTCACAAACATTTTTTTCTAATATATTGCAGGCTTAATATTCATAAATATTTAAATTTGTATGGATGGTTACAGATATTTGATAGCAAATTCAAAGCCATGCTGATTAATCAAGGAGAGAAACAACCTAGACATAAGGAGAAATTTCCTGACAGTTAGAACTATTAATCAATGGAATGACTTGCCTCCGGAAGTTGAGAATGCTCCAACATGGGAAGTTTTTAAGAAGAGATTGGACAATCATTTGTCTGAAATGTTATAAGGTTTTCTGCCTGAGCAGGGGGTTGGACTAGAAGATCTCCAAGGTCCCTTTCACTCTCTTATTCGGTTATTCGCTGTTATTCTGTATAATTAGTACATATGCAAATTTCTAGTCTTATAGTCTGCAATACTATCATCATGAACATCCCATTAGCAACTACGTAAGGATTAAATGACAGGGGAATTTGATTTGGTGATAATAAATTGAAAATCTGGAAATGAATTTGTATATATTATTTTGATATATCCCTCTTCCAAGGCTTCCTTCCAAAAATGTGAAGCAAATAACACAATTGTTTTTCACACTAAATACAATAACTAAAAATTAATAAATAACACCAGTATTTCTTAATTTTATTTTAAAAAGTTTTTCCTCTATTGTAGAGGAAGCCAGCAGATATATACCAGATATATAATACTCTTATGGAAGACCTTTGGAATTAGTGTAGGGTAGCTTTGTATTCTGCATGTTTTATTTTGCTTCTATCTGAGCTTGGACCATATAGAATAACTGAAGCAGTCACATCTCAAATTATTATGTAGAAATCATTATTTATATCACTTGCCTGCACATTTTGTCATTCTATCCCAGGCTTTAAGGTCATAATTTTACAGCTAAAGTTTCAGGAACCTACAGAATGTTCAAAGGTAAAAATGTGCTTCAGTTCAGACTTAACAAGTTTAAAGCTGATCCAAGCGATCTTCTCATGTCAGAACTGTGATATGCATTAATCAAATGTACCTGAAGGCTTACAGGAAAAGTCTGATCTCACAGCTGCCAGCAACCCATTAGTTGAAATGTCCCATCAGATGTGACATTGGAAGATCTAGCTGCCTGTACTGCATGAAGGTATTTAAAATGCAGATACAACTGTGTGGATTGACATAAGGAAAGGCTTAAAATGTGAACAGATTTGGAACAGCAGATTCCTTTTTTCTTTTCAAACTGCATTTATTTCTTTTTCATATAATACTTTTTTATTAGTAATACAGCTTCTATTACTCCAATCGTAGCTATTTTCTCACTGTTATTTGCTCCATTCTAATTCACTGGAGGAAAGAGAAATTCAGCCAGGCTTTCAATATTGATGTCAGCCCTTTGAGGTAGGCAAGGTCAGGAAACACAAGTTTATTGATGTAGGCTATAGAAACAGAATCTTGAAAGAATCTGACTGATTTCTCTTTTCTCTCACTTATAATAAAGTAGCTTAGGGGAGAGCCAATTTTAGCTTCTCTTTAACACTTTGTACTTTGGCAACCACTTTGGCATAGTTTCTCCAAAGTCACCTCCATGACTCTCTTCATGACTAGGCTGCACTGGGGTAATTGCACCAACTCTATCAGTTGAGACACTGGGAGGAAGAAGCTAATGGAAGCAACTTCATGTATGCTCAGAATACTCATGGAAAGAAATTCAACAAAAAAGAACACCAGGTAAATGAACGATAAGATTTGCAAGTTTGGAAGTAATTATTTGGCTATTGGGGAAGAGCAAAGAGGTTCATCTAGTAGATCCAGGCAGCATAGTATGACTGGATCAAGAAATGAAAAAAAGCTTTAAGAAAATTGAAGACACTTTGAATGGGAATGTCCACAGTATGAAGGAAGGAACCATGGGTATTGCAGTTAGATTACAATAAAAATGATGTAGTTCTTCAAATTTTACATAGCTCAGGTCTTGCTATTTTTGGAAGTCATACATTATAAACTCCAGAATAAGGATGTATTGGTAAGAATATGCCAGCAGCAATAGCCAAAGAATACTCATTATGTGGTACTATTGTAACTGACATAATCTGAAAATTAAAAATGGCCTGTAGGAGTAAATATCTAAATCAATTGCAGTGATTTACCACTTTTAAGTCACTGAGATAGAATTTGCTAATGAAAAAAGTGAGTTTTTAAAGCTTCACTTTGTCTGAATTCTACTGTACAATTTTTGCTGTCTGGGACTGGAAAATTGTAAGAAAAGAACAAAGCAGAGCCAATTTAGTTGGCAAGAAGTGGCAGAGGAAAATTGTCTCTTGATTTGCCATAATAAAAGACAAGTCTAGAACTTTCAGTGAATAGAGACAATTGTCACCTCAACAAAGTTATTTCTAATAGGAGTTCTAAAAATGTAGCCTAAAATGAAGAAACAAGATGGTTGTTTACTAGAATGGGGAATGCTAGTTTTTGCAAGTTCATATAACCCTAATAAGCAGGCACATACATAGAATGAAGGCTACTGCTAAGCTTGTAAGCCGCCCTGAGTCTTCGGAGAAGGGCGGGATATAAATGGAATTAAAATAAAATAAAAATAAAATAGTGGGATTAGTCAAAGGCCTCAGTTTCTCTATTTATATCTTTTAAAGCAGGGGTGTCAAATTGTGGCCCGCGGGCCAGATGCGTCATGCTGAAACCGTGGCCACCCCACTGCCGTCAATGGAAAAAAAGTCACGACACGTTGCGACACATGTGACGTTGTGAGTTTGACACCCTGTTATAAAGAGTCAAAGACATATATTCTGATGTCAACCATGGAGCTCCTGTGAGATACAGTTGCATACAACTAGTATTTACAGAGCAAAACAAAGCAGGAACCTTTCCACAATCCTACACAGAATCTGGTAACATTTAGAAGCTTCTGGAGATGGTGAACTGAACATAGCTCCCCTAAAATTGCAGCCAGTAAAAGTCAGCCTGAACAAAGAGTCAGTGAGTAGACTGGTTCTTCATAAGTCCTCTTCAGAGAAGACTTGAGAATCACCCACAAGTGCTCCAGACAGTTGCTTTCTCACGAGAGTCAGAATGTAGCAGTCTCCAGCAAGTATAGTTCTACTGGTATTAGAGAGCAGTAGCCATTGTGGTCCGGTAATGGTGTGCCTTGGGCCAAAATTATTCAACATTTTTATTAATGACCATTATAACTGGATTGATGAGCTACTTATTAAATTGCTGTATAATCCAAAACTTGGAGGTTTGACCCACACCCATGATGATGGATTAAAACTTCAGTTTAATCTTTACAAATTGGAAGACTTAGTTTAGAGGAACAAGATATCCTTTAACAGGAAGAAATTAAGTTGAAGGTGAAGATTCATTCTCTGAGCTTGAGGGTTGGTTTCTGAATGTTTCGTTACCAGGCTAAGTAACATCTTCAGCAGTGTTTAGTGGATCCCTGTGTCAATGTTCCACTTATATAAGGGCTTCAAGTGTGGAAATGTCAAATGAGGGTCTTGTGATGGGCCATGTGTGAGTCATCAGAGAGAGTCTTGTGATGGGGAAGAACTTCAAGTAAGGATCGTTGGAGGGTGTGAATTGATAGGTCAGGAGTGAGTCATCAGTGGGAAGCTGGTAATGGATCTTGTGATGGGAAGATTATATCATTGGAAGATGAACTGCTGGGGGGGGAGAGGGGCTTGAGGGTTGGTGATGTCTCCAGCTGGCTGTTTGATTGATTTGGATTCTGCGGGGTTCATAGTTTGGTTGTAGGTCAATGTGTCTATTGATGGAATTGCTTGTGGAGTACCAGGCTTTGATGAACTCCCGAGACTGGTGGGTGGTAGAGTGGCCGATGATTTTAGTGTTTCTCCAATTGAACTGGTGTTGTTTGGTGTCAGTGTGAGTAGCGATTAGGTATTTGGGATCATGGCGTTTGACTGCTAGCCGGCATTTGCATTTCCTGTTTTTTAACTGATGTGATGTTTGTCCCATGCAGAAGTGGTTGCAATCATTACAGTTGATTTTGCAGATGGCATTGCTTCTTTCATCCTTCTGTGTCTTGTCTTTGGTTCTAAGTACTTCCTGGAGAAGTATAGCTATGGGTTTGTGGGCTGTCAGTATTCCTAGAGGTGGGAGAATTCTGGCTGTCATTTCTGACACCCCTTTTGTGCATGGTAAGGTTCGTTTTTGCGTGGTGGTCAGCTGTGTGGAGGTTTGGGTGTTATGTGTCGGAACAGGATGTTTTTGGGATAGCCATTCCGAAGAAAGATGTCAAGCAGCAATTTATTTTCTGTTATGACATTTAAAGAAGAGAAATGTAGGACACACAAATGTTTAGTTCCAGAATACTGCTAATTTAGGACATGTACAACAATAGTGACAGAGATTGTATAGGGACTTAGCATATGCCCTAGAGGAGGGGTGTCAAACTGCTGGCCCGCGGGCCAGACGTGTCATCAGGAAACCACACCTACCCTATTGCCGGCAATGGAGAAAAAGCTTCGATACTTCGTGCGATGTCACATGACATCGCGAGTTTGACATATCTACCATAGGAGGACAGGCTGCAGAAACCTGTAATATTTAAGCTGAATAAAAGGAAACTGAGGGGAGATATGATATCACTGTTCAATTCCATAGAGAAGATTTCATTCCTCTCTCTCTCTCTGAATTGAAAACAATCTAAATCATTTATGAATTAAAGCCAAAGTGTATTTGTAAGTCTTTGTTAGATAAATAATTATTAACAGTTAACTTTGTTTCCAGTTATTTTTTATTACCAGAACATATATAACATACATATATACACAAACACACACAGACACAGACATGTGTCTGTGTCTCTGTGTGTCTATGTGTATGCTTCAGTTAAACAGTGCAAAATGCCTGTAAATTAAGCAAGTTATCAAGTTCAGCAGGATTGTCATTATTATTCAGAAAATAGGAGAAGATATATATATATATTAGGTTTCCTACGCATAAATTAGATGCCCCATGCTTTCAATTACTCAAAAAGTTAGTTGAGGAACCACTTAAACTATGGAACTGGTGATTTGTCTTTACAATATGCCCTTTAAAAATAATTTCTGATGAGAAACTGCAGAAAGGCTATCAAATGGTAATTTGTATGCAAACATACAACTACATCAAAAAATTCATCTAGGCATCTAGCGACCAATCAAAGGAAGAAAATTAAGGTTGTTATGACTTAGTTCCCAGACATTTCTTTCATTTTTGAAAAATGTAAGGGCTTTATGGACCTGGGAAATGAAGTTTTCTATTATATTTGTTATTCAGAAAGTGAATAGTAGGAGCATTCATAAACTATTTTTTTATTTTTTTTCTGTTATGGCTTTACATTTTTCATATAAATAGAAACTTTCCCTAAATTTACTTTAATGACAATTCAAACATGGTATTTACATTGTCTTGTTTCTCCAAGGCTTTACATTCAATAGACAGTTTCCAGAATAATCCTATATGAATGCTTAAAAATTAATCAGAGGATAAACTGTTTCTTTTTCATCCATTCCCATATAACTCCTTCATGCCACATTCAAATCAAAATATTTTATTCAGTTTGCAAATTGTTGATAAAGGGCTTTTGCTAAAGGATGAAAAATTAAAATTAAAATGACTATCATAATTCAGACATCTTCCTCTACATTTGTACCAATAGAAGGACAACTGCTAAATAATAATATGCATAGTTAGAACCCCCTATCTTTTAAATTTCTTATAGCAACTTATTTGTGGATACATTTTATTTCCAGGTAACACAAATAACAATAAAATCCAGTGTTCTTGATAACAGGACCCCACTAATTTAACCTGTGGTTATTTACTTGTTTAAGAGTATGATTTGCCCATAAATATTGTTACATCAATGTTACATCAATGAAGTTATTCATTATAATGGTACACACCACATTTTAGTGACAATGTGATAAAAAAATGTATCCCTGAATGCAAACAAGTATCTATATTAAAAACTGTTGACTTATTTTAATACACTGACTTTACTTATAAAAGTAGTCATCATTAATTAAAGATATGGATGAACGAAATTATTGCTATTCTATCATTATCACAAAAGTGAAAATGTAACCTGACAACAATAAATTCTGATATATCCATAGGTTTTATTTACTAATATAAAGCTGTATTAAATAAATATTCGTGTGAAAAGGACAGATATAAGTATAGACAAGTTCATGCAGTTTAAGTATATACTGAGTTTGAC
This sequence comes from Vipera ursinii, assembly GCF_947247035.1. Classification (NCBI taxonomy): domain Eukaryota; kingdom Metazoa; phylum Chordata; class Lepidosauria; order Squamata; family Viperidae; genus Vipera; species Vipera ursinii. The sequence continues at coordinate 85,742,281 of NC_139513.1, forward strand.
CCTTCCCTCCCCCACAAAATAAAAATTCCAACACTTTTAATTAACTGGTATTGTGATTTAGTACTGTAGCTTCAAGATCTTTATAATGTGGCAACAACTTTAAACATCCTACTCAGTCATATGATTTAAAAGTGGAATTTTAAAAAGGTCACAAAAGCTGCAATCCTATTCATGCATACTTGCCGGGCAGCTATTAAGAATAAAAAGACATGAAAGCAAAGTGATTGTAGCATAAATAAAATCCAATTTTAAAAGAAACTAATTTTAAACACTGGTTCCATAAAATATTAAAAGATCCTTTCTATATATATTTTTTTAATTTTAACACAGAAGACTACAATTTTCCAATTAATCTGCATTATTTATACCTTTTTAAAATTTATAATTATTAGTACAAATATTTTTACTTTTTTATCATGGCTTTTTATGTGTTTTGGAATGGTAAAAGCATGTAGCAATTTGATATTTGTTAAAGAGAGCAGAATAAAGATACTGTTTTAAGCAAATAACCATGTGATATGATTTTAAAGGTGATATTATATTATTTCTACATTTTTCCAGCAATTTAAACAAGCTGTTATCATAAAACAGTTCATTACTTCTGAGAAGGACAGCAAAGATTTATACAAAATGCAAAGATCATTAATTATTTTTATAGGCATTGTTTCTATTTTTGTATAATTTTATTTTTATATTATATAGACCACTGAATTGGTATATTAATAAAATACCAACATTTCACATTATTTCACTTCATATTTGGAATAAAGAAATACACATACATACTCCTGGTACCTGTCAAGCAAGGACATCCATAATTTATTCCTATTTCATTTCATTTCATTTTGGAGATATGCCACCACTTCATATCAGCCATATTTTACTTAATTAAGTCACTGTAATTTCCTATCAAATGTAATTACCAATTAAATTGTTCTGCACATTTGCTTCCTTTTATTTACTATGAATAATGAAAACAAATACAAGACACATGTGCTTTAAAGTAGCTTTCATATGCTTTAACATATGCTAGTAAATACATAATTATAATAATAGATACGTTAATGTTCTTAATGTCATTCTTTGAATCACATTCTGATTAAAGTTGGGTGAAGAAATTGCTGAATGAAAATTAAGCCATCAATATCCCATGTAGTGTATGAACTGGAAGATGGTTTTTATGCACAACACCCAAAAAGTAATGAGATTTGGGTCAGGAAAGACTGGAAAAGATGCCTGGCAGATCTGATTGATTATACTAGTATCACTGGCCGGCTACCAATCTAACTGAGAAAAATGTTAACTTGACTCTAGGACAGTGATGGCGAACCCTTTGGGTTAGTGTGTCAAAAATTGGGAAAATGCTTAACTTGATTGTGGATGTGTCATCTCACTCTTTGAACAAAAGAGTACAGGTAGTCCTCGACTTACAACCTCAACTGAGCCCCAAAATTATGTTGCTAAGTGAGAAATCTGCCCCATTTCATGAGTTTTCTTGCCACCTTTGTTAAGGGCATCACTGCAGTTGTTAAATTAATAACACAGTTGTCGACTGAATCTTGTTTCCCCATTGACCTTGCTTGTCAGAAAGTTGTAAAAGGTGATCACATGACCCTGGGACACTGCAACCATCATAAATGTGAGTCAGTTGCCAAGCATCTGAATTTTGATCATGTGACCATGGGGATGCTGCAACAGTCATAAGTGTGAAAATGGTCATAACTCACTTTTTTTTCAGTGCTGTTGTTACTTCCAAAGGTCACTAAATAAACTATTGAAAGTTGAGGACTACCTGTAAAAATGGACAAGAGTAATCACATGGCGATATTATTGTCAGTCCACAGGTAGTTGATTCCACCCCTCATTAATAAACCATGTGAAAATAGTATGAAAATAATTCAATACATTTATATCAATCTGAAGTATGAACGGAACAGAATTATATCAACTGTCCTGAAAAAGCTATTTTGTTCAAGAAATAATTGAAATCAAATAAGCCGTAACCCCGTTTAACAATAGAACTCGCCACATATTCCCCAAACAGAAAATCATATATTATGCGCACAGCTGTGATTTCAGGAAATAGTGACTCATATAAACACTTTAAGAGTACCTCTTTACAGAAGAGTTTTTCTAGCAAATGTACATAAAATAGTAAAAAAAAAATATATTTGGCCTTTTGAAAAAAATATTTAAAAGATCCCTATGTCATATGTGGGTAACATATAAAGTAGAAAAAAAAACATATGATTGCTGGACTCACTAGTAAGTCATAATTTTTTTGCATACATCTTCACTAGATATAAGAAATGGAATTCACATCAATCACATAGTTATTTGGAAATTGCATTTTGACTGCATTGCCAGAAAAAAAAAATCACTTTTTTATTGGACTGAATAAAATCTATCCCCACCCTGAGAAAATGATGTGTGGAAGAAAGCAATATTACCCCATAACCACTATAACTAAATTTAATTCCCAGAAAAATAAGAAAAGGAAAGCTCATAGGATGCAGAGAGATGATAAATGAATTTATAAAGAACTGACTTTCTATAATGATACAGTAGTCTGTTACCTACTAGAATGATAATAACATTCTTACTCTTTGGAACATTATAAAATAACAGTGAAGAATGTTTCATTCTGAGGAACTTGAAAAAGTTAATTCTGCTATAGTTTATTACTTTGGATGTAGTATTATTTTGTAAAAGCAAGCTTTAAAAGCCAAAGCAATTCGCTCCTATAGACAAGAATGTGGTAACATTTATATACATAGAGGAATGCATTACTGCACAACTGATCTTTCCTGCCAGATCTAATCTAAAAGCTAATAACACCCTCAAACTTCATTATGAAACATAGTTTCTTTGTCTGAAAAATTATGGTCAAATTGTAAATTCCAAGAACAGAATCCACAGTAAAATCAGCTTTCACTGGATATTTTTGTAAATAAAAAGAGTATATTCAAATTTGGCTTTTCTTTGGCAGTTTGTAATCATTTCCAGATAAATCATATTTCATACAGTTTTATTTCAGCTTCTTTCAATGCTTGATTCACTATAAAACAAAGGATAAAAAAGTAGGTGAAAAAATGACAGAATGATAGAGGGTAAATACTGCTTAAACAACCTTGAATAATATATTTGCATGCTTAAAGGTAATGCTTAAGCAGCAACATCGAAACAAAGCGGCCATTATAGATTTCTTTTATATCTAAGCCTTTCTTTTTTTCTACACTTTGTTCGCCCAATCACAGCTAAATATTGTCCTTTTTAAGGCACTATATTCGCTATTTATACCAGATCTGCAGGATAGGGAAAATGTGATTTTTTTCATATTATGTAACTTATACTTATTTATGGTGGTTTTCCATGTGTACTGTTAAGGCACTGTTAAGGCACTGTTATGATATGTGGACTTCAACTTCCAGAATTCCTGAGCCAGAAGTCCACAGATTGTAAAGTTGTCATTGTTGCCCACCTTGGTGTTAAGGAAAAGGAAACTCTGTGCCATTGCCACTTTTTGTCTACCTATCCCCAATTTTCTCTGCTTTTCTTTTCCATTATCTGATACTGCCTTTGCCCACTGACCCTTCCTTGATAAATAAATAGTGCTACCATCCAGCTGGTGCCATATTCATGTGCATTTTAATATACCTGCCCCTCACCCAGAAGAAGAACTGGGCATAAAAAAACAATCATACATTGCATTTTTTGTCTCTCTGTGTGTTTGTGTTGGGGTGACTCAGCCAAATTGAAAAAGATGTGACAGTGAGATGGATTTGTTACAACTTAAGTGCCTCAAAAGCAGAAAAGCCAAATTTTCAGGACTTTCTAATGCTACTGAACTTTTTACTGGTGGACCAGTATAATGATGAATCACTATTATTGATCAGTGGTGATTAACTGTTCCCTGAACTGTTGCAATGGACCAGCGTAGTCCTAGCTATGCTACACAATCAGGATTTCCATAAGGGGGTCTGGAATCTGTTAATTGGTAATATCTATTTTTTTTAAAAAAAATTCTGAATGATACGATTTAGGAAATTATTGGCCAGTTGGCTTAATGTGTGTGTTCTGAATAAATTGATGAAAAACATCATTAATATGAATAGGGAGATTACCATGTTTCCTAATAACATTTATTTAAGTAAAAACTTAAAAAAGTGAAAAATACTAAAATGAAGGACAACAAGCTGCTCATGAAGCAATAATGCAAAATAGCTGCTAGAAGGGCCAATGAAACTCTGGGATCCATTTGAAGAAGTAGTGTTATCAAAGATGTATGAAGCCGTTGTTGTACCCTGTCCTGCACAGGTGAGACCACCTGGTATATTGTGTACATTTTCAGAGGAGGTCTGACAATTTAAAAGAGGACTAGAGAACAATGGGAAAGATGGTATAGGGACCCGCTAGATACCTTATGAGGACAGGCTGGAGAAATCTGTGATATTCAATCTAGATAAAAGAAGACTGAGGAAAGGTACAATATCAGTATACAGGTTCTTAAGAGGATGCCATAGAGAAGATAGCCAGGAACTATTTTCTACTTTCTATTTTCTATTTTTTTTTTTGAGCCTTGGTGGAGCAGTGGGCTAATGCCTCCTTAAGTAACACCAGCTGCCTGCAATTAGTGCAGGTTCTCATCCCACCAGGCTCAAGGTTGACTCAGCCTTCAATCCTTCCGAGGTAGGTTAAAATGAGGACCCAGATTGTTGGGGCAATTAAGCTGACTTTGTAATAATGCTGCTTGGGGGGGGGTGAAAGCCCTAATAAACAGGCATATACACAGAATGAAGGTTATTGCTAAGCACATTGATTTGTGCTTTAAATTGTAAGCCACCCTGAGTCTTCAGAGAAGGGCAGGATATAAATGGGATTTTTTTTTAAAAAAAAACACCAAATGGGAGATCCGCTCCAGGTTTTCCAGCCAGCCGGCCCAGTTCCTGAGTCAAATGTGTCCTTAGTGCAGGTTCGCATCCCACCAGGCTCAAGGTTGACTCAGCCTTCCATCCTTCCGAGGTAGGTAAAATGAGGACCCAGATTGTTGGGGGGCAATTAAGCTGACTTTGTAATAATGCTGCTTGGGGGGTGTATGAAAGCCCTAATAAGCAGGCATATACATAGAATGAAGGCTACTGCTAAGCTTGTAAGCCGCCCTGAGTCTTTGGAGAAGGGCGGGATATAAATGGAATTAAAATAAAATAAATAAATAAATACTGCCACAGAAACTAGAACCAGAAATAAAGGATACAAGTAGCAGTTATTTAGATTTTCTTTAAATATAAAGAAAAAATTTCCTCATGTAAGTTCTATAGAACAACGAAAGTGTCAACCTATGGTTGTTATGTGCTGTATATATCTGGAAATTTAATAGACGGTCATTTCCTAGAATGGCTTAATGGTCCAAATTTTCTTGGACTGATTACATAATCTTTCTGGTCCCTTCCATCTCTACAGCTCTGATTCCACAAACTATTCCACAAATTTCTCTGAAAAGTTTCAGTGATATCCACATTTTTTACATTGTGACTTTGATTTGGTCTATGAATCTAAAATTGTTTACATAACTGTATATAGTTCCTGTATAAATATTATATTCTTAATTGAAAATTTTTGAAAGACTTTGTGTTTTTGAAAAATTAGGGAACAGACCACACTTGCCTGGGTAGGTTATGCTTCTCCCAATTTTAAAGATAGAAACTGATATCTGTAATAAATTATTACAGATAATTTATAAATAAGTATTCGATTATATGATGTGGAAGCAAAATATTGTTTACTAAGTCCTGATATAAATGTATTGAAATCTGATCATATTTCTGAAACAAAGAGGCAGACTGGAGAAAGTGCAGATAAACAAATTACTGGAGGCATAGAAAATCTTCTGTGGAAAGATCTAAAAAAGTTTAAAATTAATTTGTTAGGATATAATAAAAATATTAGATATAATAGAATGGAATAGAATAACAGATTTGGAAGGGACCTTGAAGGTCTTCTAGTCCATCCCCCTGATCAGGCAGAAAACCCTATACCATTTCAGACAAATCGTTGTCCAATCTCTTCTTAAAAACTTCCAGTGTTGGAGCATCCACAACTTCTGGAGGCAGGTTGTTCCATTCATTAATTGTTCTGCCAGGAAATTTCTTCTTAATTTTAGGATGTTTCTCTCCTTGATTAGTTTCAATCCATTGCTTTTTGTCCTGCCCTCAGGTGCTTTGGGGAACAGCTTGACTCCCTCTTCTTTGTGGCAACCCTTGAAATATTGGAACACTGCTATCATGTGACAGCTAGTCCTTCTTTTCATTAAACTAGACCAGGAATCAGCAACCTTGGCTCTTTTATGACTCGTGGACTTCAACTTCCAGAATTCCTGAACCAGCCATGCTGACTCAGGAATTCTGGGAGTTGAAGTCCACAAATCATAAAAGAGCCAAGGTTGCCTACCCCTGAACTAGACATACCCAATTCCAGCAACTGTTTTTTATGTCTTTTAGTCTCCAGTCCCCTGATCATCTTTGTTGCTCTTCTCTGCACTTTTTCTAGAGTCTCAACATCTTTGTTACATTGTGGTGACCAAAACTGGATGCAGTATTCCAAGTGTGGCCTTACCAAACATTATAAAGTGGTATTAACACTTCATGTGCTCTTGATTCTATCCCTCTGTTAAAGCAGCCTAGTACTGTGTTGGCTTTTTTGGCAGCTGCAGCACACTGTTGGCTCATATTTGAGTTACTACTATTGAATGAGGTACCACCTATACTGTACCTGTGCATTTTGTTTTTCTTGCCTAGTTACAAACCTTTGTAAAAAAACCATAAAGATGACCAGTAGCCTTAACCATACTAATAGGAGAAGCAATAATTAAAAAGTTAGTGTGAAAAAATATTTAACATGGGAGATTTGCCAGCCAGTAGTAGTAATAGATGCTTATCTCCCATCTAAAAAAACAGAACATTTAATTGGATTTCTATAATGCTGCATGTTTTTCCACTTCATTTTTCCAGAACTGGTGGTTCTTTAAATGGTCTGTGAATCTGTTCAGGATTTGCTTAAGAATTCTTGTCTACATCAATAATAATCTGAAAATGAATGCTACACTTAAGATCAAATCTGTAGGCAGTATGTGAAGCGGGCATTATGCCTTTCCTTTAGGAGTACCCTATGGAAAAAAAACCTTAGCTCCGCTTCATACTCAGTGAATCATTCAGAATTAGTTCTAAAGTTGCTAATCTGAAACCTGTCACATTTGCATATTTTTGCTCTCTGCCATGTCAGGAGCCAGAATGTTTTGCTTATAAAGAGTCCATGGGATTAATGATGTTTGAGTAGCCCAAGCTAGAAAGAGCAATCCAAATCAAGCTGTAAACTGACATTAATGATGCCATCACTAAAAGGCTTTATCTTGATCCTGAAATTGAATTAAACTGAAGGCCAAAAGCTTTGACCAAAACTTTGCCTTTGGAGTTTGTACATTTTTTAATGTACCCTCCAAAAATATATGTGTGTTTGTGTGTGTGTGTGTGTACACATTTATTTGCATTCTTTCCCCTCCCAACATATATTTGTTATACCATAACCTAGCAGCAGTATTAAAACTTTGTGTGATAAAACTGGTAGTTATTACGGTATGTCTCTATGATGACTCATCACATATCCATACTTTCCTGCAGACACCCAAACAAATGTTTTGTGCTAGTTTTTTTTAGTGTTTTAAGTATCGCTGTGAAAAGCAAACAGTGATAGTTTGGGTCTCATATCAAGGTTCTTGGAAAAGAGAAAAGAGGGGGCACAAATGGGCCTGCTTAGAGACAGAATTTTAGAAATAATCAGGAACATGATCAGGGATGGAGGAAGGAAAACTGAAACGAAGGGATGGGCTGACAGTTACTGGCCTGGCTCTTGAAGATCTTTAATTTTAATTGGAGCCAGTACACCTGAGTTGAACTGGACAGTGTTTACCCAACTAGAATTTTGTTAGTTCAAGGTCAGACTCAGACAAATATGCTGAAGGAAGTTGTTGGATATAATGTGGAGAAAAATGCTGAAGAACCAAAGAAGAGGCAGCATCATGGTACAATAAGCTACCCCCCAACTACACAATTCCATGATATTGGAAGGGGATGATTGAAGAATGGATCACCCAAAGAAGAGCTGCCTGCCAGAGGGACTTGACTCTAATCTCCCTGTTCTAACTCTTAGAAAGAACTGCACCCACATCATACAACACACACACACACACACACACAAACTTAGAATTGCTTTAAGTTGAAGTCTTGAATGCAGGAAAAAAAAAGTTCTTTGTAATTTAAAAGACAAATGGCTTTATTGCCGTTATCAAAGCTTGGAAGGAGGGAGCAATCTGCAACAGAATGCAGTGCAATTAGTTAGGTCTGTCAAGTGAGGGGAGGAAAATGGAACTGTTTCTGCTGTTCAGTTTATTACATTCTAAAATAAAAATATAAAAACATGTGGAGTCTTGCACTACATTTTCTATCATACCCTAGAATCTACCTCCCATTGTGTCTGGCCAGCCAAGTTGAGCTGACAGGGTTGGTGCACTGCAGTTCCTTTGATTATACAATGTCATACAATCAGGTTGGCTTCTCTGCCTTCATTGTTGTAGTGCCTGCCTTCTGGGATGAAGTTTTGCCTACAATCCAGATGGCTTCCACTCTGTTGATGTTCTGAAGAGCTTGCAGACCTGGCTGATCTCCCAGGTCCTGGCTGGGGTGGTGGATGCTCCTTTATGGAATGCCAGTTGCTGGTGGGATGTTTTGTGGTTTGCCATTTGCTCTTATTTCTTTCTTTTTTTGCCCTAGTCTAGTTTGGTGGTATTTATATTGTTATATTGTTTTTACAATATATCGTTTTAGTGTTTAGCTGCCCATAAATGTTTGGAATGAAATGAAATGAAATAAAAATCAAAGGACAGTTGGGTCAAAAAAAATTAACAGTACTATAGGATTTTTACTACTTTACCAACAATAGTTAAACTTTCCAGTCAGAAACATAAATTTGTCTCTGATTACTGCTTGGCTTTATCTCATTTTTAAAGCCAAGGACTGTTGTTGTAGTTGGTTTAGTAGCAGCATAAACAGCATTGATTTTTTTTTTTGGGGGGGGGGTTGGTGTGTTTTTTTTGATAGACTAAAACAACTAAATATTTACCATAATTTAGATAATGCCAAGTCGTTAGTTGAATTGTAGCTGACAATGCTGGGAGAACAATGAAACAGAAGATGTGGTTTGCATCCTGTAATAGCAATAACAAGCCACAAAAATATAGATGGCATCTGGATCCCAAGAAGTTGTCCAACATGTACCCTAATTTACAGTCTAAATGCTGGAGGTGTGGTAATTTAGAAGCTACTTATTGGTGGACTTGTAGAAATATAAAAGCTTTTTGGATTAAAATTTGGTGGAACATTCAAAAGATTTTTAAGAGAAAGATAAAGTTTTCCCCGCAATTGTTTTTATTGGGTATTGTTGTAGATTGTGATGTTAAAGAAACTAACTTGATGTTGAACATGATAACGGCAGCACGGTTACTGGTGGGACAATATTGGAAGGATAGTTTGCCCACTGTAGAAGAATGGGTGTTTAAAGTTTCGAATCTTGCAGAAATGTCCAAGATTTCTGCTTATTTGAAGGATCATTCACAGGAAAGATATATTTCAGTTTGGAGGAGATGGATAAATTATATTCAAAACAAATATGGGACTAAAAAGTTCCATTTAGCTTATGAGTACATTTTAGTGGGATATTGTTATTGGTACGTTGTTTGTAGTTATGTTAAAAGAGAGTTAAAGCGCATTATGAATTTGGTTAATTGTATATTATGCATAATTTTTATTTAGAATATGATTATTGTAACAATAATCCTGTATTTAGCTCTGGGAAGTGGGGGGGAAGTGGGTGGGTTTGGGGTGGGAGGGATTTGGGGATATATTGTAAAATTTTGTTTTTGTAAAACTCTTTAATAAAAAAAACAAGCCACAAAAATAGGATGGCTTACATACCACATCTTCAAGAACTTCTAGTTCAAACTTCTATTCCAATGACAGGACATCATTAAGATTGTTTAACTAGAAGAAGACTGGGAAGCACAAAATATTTTGAGAATATGGCATCACTAACAATAACTGAGAATAAAACAGAAATATACAATACCAAATGAACTTACTAGTGTAAGTTCTTCATCTATTATAGAGGAGAAAATGCAGAATGACTTGATTACTCTTCAAAGTGTAAGTTCTGTTTATGTATTTGGTGTGTTTCCTGAGAAAATAAGTATCCTATAGTGAATATCTTATTAGAAAGAAAAGCATGCTTCTGTTCAACCTGAAAGATTGCTTTAAAAGTTTTTATTTTTCTCTTTCCAATTTTTTTCCAAGAAGAGCTTTTGCTTTATTTTGCAACTTACAGCTCACTTTTAGTGATAAGCCCTTCTCTCTTTGACAGCAAATCTACTGTCTTCATGGCTTAGTCAAACCAACTTGAGATTTTTCCTGAATGATTTATCCTCCCTTAACAGAAGGCAACCATTCTTATCAGGGTAACCTGGAAATGCACAATTCAAATAATTTGTATTTGGATCTCACCAAGTGAGCTATGATTACATCAGGTTATCTTTAATGCTTCTTGCAGCACTTCGAGATTAAACAATAAACCTGTGCAAATCAAATGGGAAAGAAGCTTTATCTTACAAAGCAATTCTATTACTTTAGCAACAGAATTCATAAGAAATATACTGCTAAACCTGAGCTACGTAAATCCCAGCCTTCCTGATCCTTCCTGGAAACAATTCAGGCTTTGAAACTTCACTCTGTGTCCTCAAAAAGCCTCAAATCAGAATTTGATATGAATAGTCAGCAATACAAATTCACTACTGTTCCCCATCTCCACAAGTCCCTATCATCAGGGACTGACCTAGCCAGAAAATTCTATGCAAAATCACTCTGCAATGAAAAATGAACATTGTTCGCCATAACGCAAAAGACTAATATCCACTGAAGACGTGCAGAAATTTGACAAAAATAAAACAAATATTATGACTGGGAGAAAAACCACCGATCAAGACTGAGTGAATTTTGTGGACATCTAGACCTGTGTTCTGTACCAGCCTGCTACCGGCCTTGCAGAAAGGCAACCCCTGTACAATCGGCAGAGGCTGGAGAGCGTCTGAGGCTGGAAAACGTCTGCCAAGTTTAATTCACAAACAAACAACAGAACAAGAAACAAGATACCAGAACTTTGATCCTCAAACGGAGCGGTTGCTTTCAGCAACCAGCCCTTCCCCAAACACTCCCTTTATTAGAGTTCAGGGCGTGGCCTCCCTGTGCCTCCTTCCGAGGAGTCCCACAGCCTTTCTCTGCTTGCTTCTACTGGTCTGCCTCCTGCGTCGGGCGTCCTTGAACAGGGCCAGCTGTGGGTCCTCTTCATCTGCACTGTCGGGCTCGCGCAGCTGAGAAGAGGGGCCTGGCTGAGGGCTCTGCGAAGCCTCCAAGCCATCATCAGCAAGTTCGTCTTCAACACCTTCCTCCTCCCCCTCGTCTGAGTCATCCGAGTCATCCGACCCGGCTGCCGGACCCACAGGCTGACCCTGAATCACAACACTATCCCGCACCGCAGGGCCCTTCCCCCGCGGCTGCCGATCCGGATGCGGTCGGGATGGGAATTGTTCGTGAAAAGCAGTCACCAACGCAGGGGCATGAACGGCGGTCGCGTCTTCCCAAGTGAAGTCCTCCGGTCCGTATCCCTTCCACTCGATCAGGTACTGAAAACGACCTTTCAGCCAACGGGAATCCCTGATGCTGGCGACCTCGTACTCGGGGGTGCTGCCTCCATCACGAGGTCCTGATGGGGGAGGTTCCGCTTGGCGGAGTGAACAAGCCGGTTGCTCAGGGACCAACAGGGACCGGTGGAAGACGGGGTGCACGCGCAGGGAACGTGGCAGAGTTAAACGATAGGCGACCGGATTGATGACAGCCTCGACTGGGAACGGTCCTAGGTAACGGTGATCCAACTTCCTCGCCGGCCGTGTGGATGGTAGGTTCCTGGTGGACAGCCAGACCCGATCCCCCACCGATAGTGGAGGCGTATCCCGTCTTGACCGATCAGCAAACCTCTTGTAATCGGCCTTGGCCTTCTCCAGCTGCCATCGCACCAATCGATGGATCGCCTGTAACTCTGCCATGAAGTCGTTCGCTGCCGGCTCCGGTGAGTCCACGGGAGAAAGGGGGAAAAACCTGGGGTGATAACCCACATTGGCCAAGAACGGTGTCATCTGCGTGGAGGTGTGCTGCGAGTTGTTAAAGGCAAACTCGGCTATGGCCAGATAGTCCACCCAATTGTCCTGCTGCAGGTTGACGTAGCAGCGCAGATACTGTTCCAGGATACCGATGACCTTCTAGGTACCCCCGTCAGTTTGAGGATGATGCGCGGATGAGAGGCAAACCTTGATGTCCAATGCACGCATCAACTCCTGCCAGAAGTGGGCTGTAAACTGGGCCCCCCTATTGGAGACGACTCTATCGGGGAGGCCGTGCAGCCGAAACACCTGTTGGATAAACATACGACTAGTGGCGCGAGCTGACGGTAAGCCGCGACAGGGGATGAAGTGCGCCATCTTGGTCAGCATGTCCACCACCACAAACACTGTCGTGAAGCCGGAGGATGGGGGTAAATCCGTCAGAAAGTCCATGGACACAGCCCCCCAGGGTCTCTTGGGTGTTGGCAAAGGCTGCAGTAATCCAGGCGGGGCCCCTGTCGCTGACTTGGCCTGCCTGCATGGGATGCAGGAGGTGACATAAGACTGGACGTCGTGTCGGACTCGGGGCCACCAGAAGGTACGGGAGACCAGGTTCAGAGTCTTGAACAGGCCAAAATGCCCCGCTGCCGGATTATCATGACACTGGCTGAGGACGAGATCCCTGAGTGGCCCTCCCAGAACATAGAGCCGGTCACGATAATACAAGAGTCCATCCGTGACCGTCCAAGGCGAATCTGGCCCCACCTCCTCCTTCCGCTGAGCCACCCACGCCTCCTGCTGCTGCGCCTCCCGGATCCGAGCCCGTATATCAACCAGCTCCCACACCGCAGCAAAAGACTCGACGGGGATCACTGTCCTGGGCAGAAGCTTGTCTTCCACTCGGGTATATTCGGGCTTCCTGGACAGAGCATCCGCTCTCTGATTGTGCCCGCTTGGTATGTACCGAACCCGGAAGTCAAACCTCGCAAAGAAAAGAGACCACCGGATCTGGCGTTGGTTCAAATTCCGAGCGGTCTGCAGGCTTTCCAGATTCTTATGGTCCGTCCGGACCTCGATTTGATGCCGCGCCCCCTCCAGATGATGTCTCCAAGCCTTGAACGCCGCCTTGATGGCCAGCAGCTCCTTCTCCCAGATGGTATAGTTGCGCTCCGAGGGGTTCAATTTCTGAGAGTGATATGCGCAAGGGAAAAGGGTACCGCTGGGCGTCGTTGCCTGGAGTAACACGGCCCCAATGGCAATGTCGGAGGCGTCCGCCTCCACGACAAACGGCCGTTGCGGGTCAGGATGCTTCAAGATGGGCTCCTTCATGAAGGCTTCCTTCAAAGCCTGGAACGCCTGTTGTTCGGGTGCGTTCCACTGGAACCGAGTCTTCTTCTGCAGGAGCCGGGTGAGGGGGGCTGTCAAGGCAGCAAAGCCAGGGATGAATGTTCGATAGTAGTTGGCAAATCCAAGAAGTCGCTGAACATCCTTCACGCGACGTGGGGGTTGCCAACTCTGCAACGACTCCACCTTACTCGGCTCCATGGCGATGCCCTCAGGAGAAATGCGGTGACCCAGGAAATCGATGGTCACCTGGTAGAATTGGCACTTCTCCAACTTGGCAAACAGCCGATGTTCTCGGAGGCGCTGCAGGACCTGACGGAGATGCTGATGATGCACTTCACGCGACGGGGAGTAGATCAGGATGTCGTCCAGGTAGATCACGACAAACCGGTCCAACAAATCCCGGAAGATGTCGTTCATAAAATGCTGAAACACAGCGGGGGCGTTGGTCAGGCCAAACGGCATCACCGTGTACTCGAAATGTCCATAGCGAGTACCAAACGCCGTCTTCCACTCATCACCCGGCCGAACTCTGACGAGGTTGTAAGCTCCACACAGGTCCAGTTTTGTGAAGATCTTAGCCTCCCAGAGTCGGTCCAAGAGCTCGGGGATGAGGGGCAGCGGGTAACGGTTGCGCACCGTGATGGCGTTGAGTTTCCGGTAGTCGCAGCAAAGCCGTAATTCACCCGACTTCTTTTTGACGAAGAGCACGGGTGCAGACACTGGTGAGGACGAGGGCCGGATGAAACCGCGAGCCAAATTCTTCTCCAGGAAGTCCCGCAATGCAGCCAACTCGGGCTCCGACATGGAGTACAAACGCCCCACTGGGAGAGGCGCATCAGGGACTAAGTCAATGGAGCAGTCATAGGGCCTGTGCGGTGGTAATTGATCCGCCTCTGACTCGCTGAACACATCAGCAAAGTCGGACAGTTCGGGAGGCAAGGAAACCCCTGGGGAACCCTCCACCTGGCCGGCACAGATATGGCGGGAGTGGTCCACGCACTGCAAGCTTGGGAAGGTGACCAAGTTCTGTGACCAATAGATCTGTGGGTCATGCGCCCGGAGCCACGCCAGTCCCAAGACCACGGGGAAGTGCAGATCCGAAGTGATGTAGAACTGGATGGCCTCCACATGGGAACTGATGGCCATACATACTGGTTGCGTGGCGGCCGTAATAGGCCCGGACAGGAGCACTCGACCATCGATAGTCTCCACTAACATGGGCGGATCCACCAGACACTGGGGAACAGCCCATTTGGCCACAAAGGCTGAGTCCATAAAGTTTGTGGTAGCCCCAGAGTCAATTAAGGCATGGACTGGAATCCCCTCTGGCTTGCCAGGAAGGATCAGACGTGCCTCCAAAATCAAATGCCGTGGAGGTTCACAGGCACCATCGGAACGGCGTCGCTCGGTGTTGTTGTTGTGGGACGCCCGATCTATCACACCGTCTAGATCGGGCTCGGGGCGTTTCCCGACAGCAAAGTAGGGGACTTTCTCGGGGCAGGCTTGGTCACTGATGCCCGTTGACGCTTCTTTGGGCAAGAAGCAGCCAAATGTCCAGGGTCCCCACAGTAAATACACAACCCCCCCCGATCGTCGTCTGTTCATTTCCGTCACCGATAGACGAGACCTGGCGGCACCCAGCTCCATTGGCTCCTCCCTTTGGACTGGGGGCTCACGCACAACAGGGGCGGCAGGGGTCTGTGGGGTGGCACGGCGACTCTTTCGCTGCTGCAACCGGGCATCGATCCGCAGGCAAAGATGGATCAGCCCATTCAGGTCTGAGGGAATGTCCACATGGGCCAGCTCATCCAACATCTCCTCCGACAATCCATCCTGAAAGGCATCCACGAGCGCAGCCTCATTCCAGGCGGAATCCTGGCTAAGCAGCCGGAAGTCGCTGATATAGGCCTGTAGGGGGCGTTGACCCTGCCTCAGAGCTTTCAGGCGTCGGGTGGCAGTCTGCGTCTTAATTGGGTCCTCGTACATTAGACGCATATGGTCACAAAACCCCACAAAGTTGTCCAACAATGGGCTAGGTTGAGCCAGCAGAGGCGTGCCCCAACGAGCTGCATCCCCCGAAAGAAGGCTTAACACAAACCCCACCTTATCCCGGTCAGTGGGGAAATCAGCCGCTCTCACGCTGATAAAGAGCTGGCATTGTCCCAGGAAAGCAGGAAACAGTTCAGGAATACCTGTAAATTTGTCCGGCATTGCTACCTGGCATTTTCTCCTGGGTGGGGGTGCAGCATGAACCTGTGCTTGCAGTTGAGCCACCTGAGCTGCCAGCAAAGTGAGTTGCTGAGTGAGCTGAGCATTCTCGGCACGAAGCTGCTCCATAATAGTTGTAAGGGGTGGGAGGCTGAAAGCAAACTGTTCTGTACCAGCCTGCTACCGGCCTTGCAGAAAGGCAACCCCTGTACAATCGGCAGAGGCTGGAGAGCGTCTGAGGCTGGAAAACGTCTGCCAAGTTTAATTCACAAACAAACAACAGAACAAGAAACAAGATACCGGAACTTTGATCCTCAAACGGAGCGGTTGCTTTCAGCAACCAGCCCTTCCCCAAACACTCCCTTTATTAGAGTTCAGGGCGTGGCCTCCCTGTGCCTCCTTCCGAGGAGTCCCACAGCCTTTCTCTGCTTGCTTCTACTGGTCTGCCTCCTGCGTCGGGCGTCCTTGAACAGGGCCAGCTGTGGGTCCTCTTCATCTGCACTGTCGGGCTCGCGCAGCTGAGAAGAGGGGCCTGGCTGAGGGCTCTGCGAAGCCTCCAAGCCATCATCAGCAAGTTCGTCTTCAACACCCTCCTCCTCCCCCTCGTCTGAGTCATCCGAGTCATCCGACCCGGCTGCCGGACCCACAGGCTGACCCTGAATCACAACAACCTGAGTGACATAATACTGAACTACACAGTAGGTATTCATCTGAAACATGACCAGAAAATGAACAAAAGCTGGCTTGGATAATAACTTGTGTATACAAATCTTCTCTCTACTCTTCTGAATCCTGCATATTCAAAAGGACACTTATCCTAGTGTTTATTTGAACTCAAGTCCACTTCTTTGGTTGAACGAAATCCGTAATAAAATAACTCTCAGCTATGGAAATGGTTGTTCATGTAACTATGGGTACAACGCTCCTTCAGACCTTGGTCAAACAAGTGAAGCTCAGGAAAACAAGCAGAAGGACTCCTTTGTACACTACCCTATTTCCACCTTATCTGAATCTTCCTCATGTTCAGCTGAATATCTAAGCAGGATGTGGATGTAAAAGTAATTGGGATGGAATGTTGTGAGTAGGAAGAGAAGCAATGAGAGCTGAGGCAAACTGCCCTTACAAGTTGATGAATGCTCCTATTTTATTCTATGTTAAGACATTTAAGCTATGTAAGTTAAGGACTTCATCTAGTTCTAAGCAGCACAAAAGATGAAATTACAATGGATTTTTTATGGAAAACAACTCACAGGTATATGAAAAAAGCTCTATAAAAATCAAACTCCTGGAAATGGATATATTTAGCCTCCCAAAATGAAAGAATGAAAGCAGTCACAATGTTATTTTTTTTAAGATGTAGAAGTTACCAAACACAAAAAAGTAAAGTTTTATTCCTTTTTTTTATCTCCAGAAATTAAATTTTGGTCTACTTTTAACTAAGCATAAGCTGGATAACTTTTTAAAGATATTGTTCTTACACTGCAATTTCTTGCATCAAGTGGGTCATTGGATGAATATATTAGAAGTTTCATGTAGAAATCCAATAATATTTCATTGTTAGCTGTGGAATTCCACCCCCCACACTTATTGTGAAATAATACATTATTGTACAGAGCACAGATCAAACATATACTTCACTACCTTGATTTTCTTATTGCATGATCTCTTGATCTTCTGCTGATATTTAAAAGAATAGATAAACAGCATTTCAGTATTGCCAAGAAATAAGATGTTTATAAATCTAATTCTCGTGTTACTTTGAATGCTGATTTAACATTCAATGGCCCACATTAAAAGTTGTCCTGGCAAAAGTTTCAAGTTTTTAATTAATCTCACTGCTACAAAGTGGCAATTTTTATTCAGGAGTCAAAAGTCAAAACTCTCCTGAAATCAATACCTGCGATTCACTTAATTAAATAAAAATCAAAGTCCACATTCCTGTACCTAATCCAATATTGAATATATCGCCTCTCTATTTGTATATAATCACAACTATCTGAAATAGTGCTTGTGAACAGGTCAACTCTCATTGTAGCCACATGAGGACCATTAAGCATATTTATTCAGAAATAAACCTTACAAATTGATAGGTCCTCCTTATGAAATAAAAGGAGACTCAAATACATTTGAGAATGTCTCATCATGTCACTTTGTAGAGTGCTTAGGAGTGCTGATGTGGATACTTTCAAAGCGTGTTAGCTAAAGTGTCAGATGATAGGAGACCATTCCATTAACATTTGCAACAAAGTATATTATTGATGTTTTGTGATGGTCAGGCTAATGGATTCAGCATAAATCTTTCTCAATAGTTAATAATACCAACCTGGCTAATTGTTAAGACTGATGATTTCAATATAATTGAATGGAAAGAATGTAGTTAAGCATTTAAGACTTCAATAACCTTCCAGGAAAAAAAATCAATATTTCTTTTAAACTAGCCTCCTGGGCCTAAAGTTTTACAAGCACATCGATAAAACTGAAAGCATTGTACTGCCCAGCTCTGCATATTTGTTCCTTTGCACAGATCATTTACAGAATGAAAAAGAAAAGTTGCTGGGGTATCTTTATAAAACTCTTCAAACCCAGTCAGAATCAATACTTCCCTCGGGAACAGACTGTTAGATATTGTAACTGCTAGTTTGCATATGTATAACTGTCAGCATATGACTAAATATGTGTATCCTATGGTAAATATCAATGTCATCTTTACTAAAAAACTCAAAAGATGTTTAATCCAAATAGTTTACTGTACTTTTAAAATTCCTGTCTGATAGAAGACAATAATAATAATAATAATAATAATAATAATAATAATAATAATAATAATAATAATAATAATAATAGTCTTCTATCAGACAGGAATTTTAAAAGTACAGTAAACTATCAGAGTTTACCGTACTTTTAAAATTCCTGTCTGATAGAAGACTATGCCCTGTGCAGGTGTGTTTTACTCACAAATACTGTATCACTGCTTTGTCCATTCCCATATGAAAGTGCGGGTGAAATAAAAGAAGCCTTCTGAGTGGAGATAAGAGGATTTCTATTTCTAAAAATGTGAGGATTATGGTATTATTCATGTGAATATTCAAATGAATACGGCAGAGATTGACAAGTCATCAGAAAACCCATTTTGCTTTGATTGCCATTTCTAGCTTTATTAGTCTGAAGGCTTCAGTTCTTGGTCACTGGAACTGGGCAGCTCACAAGATAGAGAACTCAAATCTTTTGAAGTAGTTTATTTGCAAAAAGAGGGGGAAAATTACAAGTTCATACTAATTAAAACTACTGATGTATTCAATTATGTTACATTTAAATTACTTTTGGTTAATAAACTGGAAAAAATGGAAAATTAATAAAGCTATGTATACAAATTAATTGCCCAACAGTCTTCCAACCAGAATTCCCCGCAATATTGTTTAAATATAAAAATAAGACTATTGCATAATTAAGATGGGGTGGATATTGTTTCCACGTTGTATTATGCAATATTTATTTCCATTGTCCTCCTGCTAATTTTCAAAATAATCTATACATCTATAAAGATCTGAGTGTTTCAGAATAAAATTAATATGAGAAACAGCTTTTGTCCAAAAGAAAGATTCAAGAGTATAAAAACTCTTCATATAAATCAAAGTGATATGTTGAGCATTAAATCTAAAGAATCAGCTAAACCCATGAATCTCTTCCTACAAAGAAGGTTAAATAATCAGCAAGTGTAAAATAAGATCCATTAAATTAACTCAGTTTAAATTTATATAAATATCAAATTATATTTTCATTTATTTAAATTATAAGACATCGGTGCCAAAACAATCTTTCCTTTATATTTACATGTTGGACACTCAATTTCTTATTCCATACTTTTCAAACATCCAATTTAATATCTTTTAACAATTTATAAATTATTATAGGATTATTATTCTGTAAATAAGAGGTGAATCTTATTACTATGAGAAGAGGCTTTGAAATAAGGCCAGGTGCTCAGTACCAACTCAAACTGCAAGATGAATGGCATATAAATTTATCTGATAAATAAAATAAATAAATATCTAGATGTCAAACCTCCACCATGCACTTTTCAGTAATTGATACTTAGGTAGCAACTCAAAAACATTCTCCCCAATTATCTAATTCCATTAATTGATCCAATAACAACAGTCTATTTTGAACTAGTTCACAACTCACAAAAGTCATATAAGACAAATGCTTACAATATCTCTTCTTAGGATTACTACAGCTATTTAAAATATCACACAAATATAATGCTTGAGCTTTCCACACTGTGATGAAATACAACAACTTTTGTATCAAACTCTATTAACTTGGGAGGGGGAGAGCTGAATGTGTGTGAACATAAAATTATCCTGAACCATGGTTATTTTTTGAGAGTTCCTCCTCAACATCCATAGACATCAGTAAAGACTTTATTTTATTTTATTTTATTTTTATTTTATTTTTTAATATTATTTTATTTATATGCCGTGCATCTTGTACTTCAAGGTGAATCTGAATGGCCTTCAAAATAATAAATCATACAGATATAAAAACAATTATAAATATAAAAATTACAAAACAAAACAAACTTTATTTTTATCATTAAGGATTCTTTCATGGAAAAAACAAAAATTACAGTGTCTAATAGTCCAAGCATTTTCCAGATAGTTCTACAAATAGGATCAAACTGATCACATTGCAGTTACTGGCTATTTATAACAAGCCTTCAGTTGGCTTTGGAGTGTTACTGAGATGATACTATTATTAAGATTTGTTAAGACGCGATGTCTTACCTCTTACTGTTCTCTTCATCAGAGAGCTATCCTTTTCTCTACTATAATTCTACCCTTTTTCAACAGAGACTTTCTGGCTTGACTTTCCTATCTTGTCCCTACCTATTTGCACAGTATGACTCACTTTTTCTAACATACATCTGGCATCAGTTATTGTATCTATGAAGAACATATAGTCATAGAATTATTTATCAAGATCTTGGCTTATTTTAACTACACACACACACACACACACACACACACACACATAATTCTCTTCAGATTTTTATTTCATGATCAACATCGATTATCATGGAATCTAGTCAATACCAAAGAGGTTTTTATTGCCTTTATAAGCATTTCACAATTATTAAATATTTGCCTTCAAATATCTAATCTCTATTATTGTGTGACAATACTTGGGCTATCATCACATACATTCTGATGTTAGGACAAGTCAAAACTATTTTTATATTTTAAAATACAGAAAGATAAAAGAGAAAGAAATTTAGAACCCAAATGCTACCTAT
Organism: Vipera ursinii; assembly: GCF_947247035.1. NCBI lineage: Eukaryota > Metazoa > Chordata > Lepidosauria > Squamata > Viperidae > Vipera > Vipera ursinii. The sequence continues at coordinate 85,763,385 of NC_139513.1, forward strand.
GCCGTACTCTTAAAAGTACTACTGTATCTCTGGCAGAACAAGGTCAATAGCAGAGTTTAAAATAGCCAGCTGAATACAATAAAGCAGGTGATATAAGGACTTGTCAGTGTAGAAAAGTTGACATTTTTTAGATCAGAAACATACCTAATTTATATTCTACTGGTGCTCCACTGAAAAGTGTGTTTTATTCTATAGACCCTTCTTCCCAGAATGCTGAAAAAGAAAACGCAGAGTTCTGTTGTGGACCATTTATTTCAACTTTTTAAATGGATAAATTCTCAGCTACACCTTGATTTAGCCAACAATATTGGTGCAACTGAACTTTTGTTAGTTTTTATTATTTTTAGCTTGAAGTTCATGAAGATGAGAAGTACCTGAAGATAAAAGGCCTACTAACTGTTTACTTGACCTTTGCTTTCTGTAGCTTACTAAGTCAAGACTAGTCCTAGCTGTAGTTTCTTTGTGACAATGATGTACTCCATGTTACTTAAAGGAAGACAGAGTAAGTTTTTCCTTAACCCAGCCAGTTGAATTAAGGGGCTTGAATTAAGATGATCAGTAAGGGAGAGACTAAACAGCCCATCTGAAAGTAAGGATCATTTAAAACCATTTCAATCAGGTTTTTAGCTACGGTATATTATATAATATATAATAGGTCTTGCTCCTCTAGAGATTAACAAGATACAGCCAAGGACAGCCTCAAATCATTATGGGTAATGTTTCCTATATACAATGTTGCCTATTTTTCTAAGAAAGGAAAAGGAAAAAGTATGCTTGCATAGGTTTAGGGATCCCTCAAGACAGAACCAGAGCATCAGTTAAACACTGATACATATATCGATTTCTAGAATCATAATTAGAATGTGACTTGATACATTATAGGTACATAATTGTTTTGAAAAGTAGGAAAGATACATCAATACTACTAATCTAGCTAATGCAGATACGTAACTATTGATACCATCACTCAGGGGCTTTTGCACTGGCCTTATCGAAATAAAGTTGAGAAAATTTCACCCTCCCTTTTTAAACATAATATGGGTCATAATGAAATTCTTTTTCTTGATGTTCTCCTATTTATTGCTGTTCTTAGATTGCCTGTGAGCAATTCAAATTCACAAACTTTTTGTGCCCTTCAGAGCCCATCCAACCTTTAATCTATAATATTAAGAACCTTATAGAGATTTTAGTGTTTTCCTATTACAGTATTCTGTTAGCAATCTTAGTTTTTGATTATATTTTATCTTAAGTGTCACTATAATTGAAATGGGCATTAATTTTTCATTGAAAGTATTTTACACTGATTTGTGACTGAAGTAAAGATTTGACTGATTGCTGAGAACAGGAATTCTCAGAGTTGAAGTCCACAAGTCATAAAAAAGCCAAAGTTCCCCACCCCTGTTCTAGGTGATTGGCAATGAGACTTGGGAAAAATCCAAAGAGTTGTATTTTCAGAAACTTCAGTTTCTAACAGCCAGAACTAAAAAGAAAAAAGATACTGAATCCTGTCCTCATTTCTCCTTGTAGAAAGTCCTTTATCGTCTTGTTCATTCTTGACCCTTACATCCTTCACCCAACTTGTGACTGCTTATAATTGAGTATGCTTGTTTTTAGTCATCAGACCTAAAGCTGTTGACTGAATGAGCTGGTGCTTCTGAGCCAGGACAACCCTTAAATAAGACACCAGGATGCAGAGTAAATGTTGCTGAGAGAAGAGAAGATAGATATTGGTCTATTAAGACAGAATTTTGCAACGCTATGGTAGGAATTATGTGTCAACATGGAAAAAACATCTGTGCGTAACATCTTATAGTAAGAAAACAAGCAAAACTGCTAAGTTATTTTGAATAACAACTTGCTGTGTTACCTTGCAGTCAGGTTTTATGGTTTGTATACTTATGGGCACACAAAAATATCATCTGATATTTAGGCTCAGTAAATAGCCTGAGCTATTTACTGAGCCTAAGAAGCTGAGGGCTAGCCCCAATAAAAAACAACTTCAACTAAGCCTAAGTATAGCTTAAGGCTATGCAATGATCTTTAGGGAGAGAGTTTCTATTCATAAAGCTTAAAACAAATTAACATTCCTCAAAGTGTCTCACTGAGACCTAATGTTATTTCTGGCTGCCTAACAGTGTGCATATCACATCACAACACAGCCTCTTTTTGTTAAGCAAAGCAAGCAACTAATGCCCAGCCTCAATATGTTGTTAATGCAGATGCTGCATCTTGTGAATGACCTGCCTCCATGAAATGAAGTGCTTCATCAAGAGTATTGCTACTGATACACTCTTATTTTCAGCTGTATAGATCAAATGACAAGCTTAAACATGACTGCTAGATTTTTTTTTCTCCTTGAAATCAGTGGGTTAGGATGCTGAGCTTGTCGATCAGAAGGCCGGCAGTTTGGAGGGTCAAATCCCGAGTGCCGCATAGGAGAGTGAGCGCCTGTTACTCGTCCCAGCTTCTGCCAACCTAGCAGTTCGGAAGCACGTAAAAATGCAAGTAGAAAAATAGGGACCACTACGGGGGGGAAGGTAACAGCGTTCCGTGCACCTTTGGCATCTAGTCATGCCAGCCACATGACCACGGAGACATCCTCAGACAAGCGCTGGCTCTTCGGCTTTGAAACAGAGATGAGCACCGGCCCCTAGAGTTGGAAACAACTAGCACATATGTGCGAGGGAACTTTTACCTTTACCTTTAATGTGAACAAATGTGGGCTGTTCTGTGAAGTGCTTAAATTGTAGCATTCCTCTACTACATTACAAATGGTTCCCTATTTCATTTTAATATCCTGCCTTTCCTTCAAGAGTTCAACACTGTTTTTACATATGGTGCTCTCTTCATGCATTCCTACAACATTAAAATCAACTTTAAAAGAATGACCAACCCCAAATCATCCCATGAGTTTCCGTGATTGAGGATGAGCTTATTGCAAGTAGGAAAGTGAATATATCTTGTAAGAATTGTTCCCATAATTTAATCGTTGATTTCAAGACTATCCCCACCCTTTCCTGCTAGAATAGGAGAGGCAGGCAACTGCTAATACTACAAATGTGGCTTTTGGAAGATCCGTGTTGCATGCTGTGTAATATCAGATATATTTATCCTAAAAGTCACTTTGCACATGAAGAATATTCTGTACCTTCCCTTTTATACATAGACCTTGGAAGAGTTTTCTCCAGTTCTATGGTTCTGGAAGTTAATTTTCCATACTTCAAAGTTAAACAAGCAAACAAATAATGGACTTTTAGATGGTTGAATGACAACACCAAAGAATGCTCATTCAGTATGGAGTAGCATTGAATAGATTGTCATAGGATTATCTACTCAGCTCTGTGGTATCAATGACTTGGATGAGGGGGTTGAGGGACAAGTGCAATGTTTGCAGTTGACACAAGATCTAGCAAAGTCATGTATACACAGGTATATGAACAGCATATTCTAAATTCTGTCTGAGAACCTTTTTTTCTAAATTCCACCACCACCACCATCCTAATCACATCCTCCTCCTTCTCCTCTCTCTCTTTCTCTCTCTCATATCTATTATCTAACCATCCATCCATTCACCCATCTCACAAACTAATCAGACAATGCACTATATACATATCTATCCTTTCAAAGAGTAATTTGTATTTATCTTATTTGACTGAAGCTGTCGTATTCCATATTCAGAAGGAATAAACCTTCATTTGTTCTTCTGGAAGGATTATTTAATAAATTCTGAATAGCAATAGCACTCTTGAAATTTTAACTCACATTTGAACAAAAACATTCTTTATTGTCACCCTATTTGCTAAATATCTGTAAGTTCAAATAGATCAGACATGTCAAACACAAGGCCCGGGGGCCGGATCCAGCCCGCAAAGTGGTTTCATGCGGCCCGCGAAGCCATCCTGGAAACAGGGAGGGAACGGCCCCCACTGCCTTGACCCTGGCCCAGAGACCCTCAGATCTGTCCCACTCCTGCCCAGGCCCCCATAGGCACCCTTGATGCGAACGATGTACAGCTGGCCACGCCCACCCAGTAGGCCATACGCACTCTAGCCACGCCCACCTTGGCCATACCCACCCGGCCCCTTGAGGGCAACCGCAATGCTGATGTGGCCCTCAATGAAATTGAGTTTGACACCCCTGAAATAGATTAAGTAAGGATTAATATTTGGTGGCATTAGCCGATGACAAAATATTTCACAAGAAGAGTCTACAGAAGTGACAGTAGCCTAAATTAATTCTGGAAAGATCATAACTCAGAGGAGCCTCCACTCTTAAAACAAGCAAATAAAAATAATTAATTACTCTTATTGTGTCCACAGTTTTAACTCTCTTTGATAACCAGTAATTGGTGGGTTCATATTCTTTTTCCTTTTTCAGTTGGCTACTTCACTTATACATACCAGCTTTCATATATGCTACTTCGTATTTAATCATTTATTATGAAAAACTCCAAACAAATTTAATCAGAAGTAAATTTGAATAAGACAAATGCTACTTAGTCCAACCAATGAACTTAAATAAACAATAATTATGTCTATGAGCATAGTTAAATCAGAATATTAAACATTTAGACAGACACACATACATACTCAAAGACTCTCCTTGCTTATAGAAAAGTCAGTCCAGTCAGATATCCCAGATTACTTTTCATCTCAAAGAACATAAAAAAATGTATTCATGCCCAGAGCTCATTTTCATGCCCAATTTGTCCTTTTACAGATCGTAACAAAACTCCACGTTAACATTAGGAACACATTTGATCATGGAACCTCTAACTCATGTCAAAAAGAGAACTCCAGTTGACAGACTAATTATAAAATATGTCTTCAGTTTCTCCATGTATTTAATTTGTTTTTCATCTCAGAAACATGTTGGCTTATAGCCATTCTGGCAACTGAAACAATCCTTTTCTTTCATTTTTTTAATTACTACATTTTTTTAATTACTACTGAAAAATCTGAATTTTTAATTCATATAGAATAAAATTATGTCAAATGCTTTGAATATCAAAATGACACTACAGAATAACTTGTTTCACATTAAGTGATACCAGTGACCACATATTCTAATCTTAAATTTAACTTTGATAATAAAATTAGTTTAATTTTATATATGAGTAAAATATATAAATCTGGAAGTAAATGAAAAGGTTTCCAAGTTAAGAAAAGAGTTTATTTTGTACAATGTATTGTACATCCTTTAGGTTAAAATTCTTGTTTTAATTACTCATTTCATGACTACAGTAATCTGTTCAATATTGAAAATTTTAGGATTAAAAAAGTTAAGTCACTGCAGGTACAATATTTGTAATTTTTTTTTATATTCTTACACACCAAATTTACATACATTTTTGCAACTGCTTTCACAAAACTATGCCAAAATAGACTAATAATTAAGAATAGAGAAAATCTGTCTCTATGTCCCTAGTCTAGATTTTTCAAGAGTAACAGGATCAAATCTTCTAACTTTCCACCTTGAGCTTCAATCTAATAGACGCTCTTGAGATATTCCATAATTCCATATTAAATGGAATTATTTTTTTGTTGTAAAACACAGACAATATAGAAAACAGAGAAGTGTTGTTGGAGATACAATATGGGGACTGGGAATAGTTAAAAAATTCTATTATAGGCAGTTAAATTCTTATGAATACTATTTAAAGTTCATTAACTAGAAAAATGATGGCATGAAATCTACATTAGAAGCAGTCTTTGGGGAGAAATGGATGTAAAAAAAGTTATATTAAATGGAACAAGCAATTTCAAGACATTTGGCAATTAAATTTTTGTCTGTATTACCTTAAAGAAACTTCTACTGACCTTCATGTAAATTACCTCTTAATATTTTTCTCATTTCCCAAAAGGCATGAAGAACTTCCTATCTTAAAACTTAAAGAAACTGCTTCAACTCAGTTTCAATAGTATAAAGCAATTAATAAGTATCATATATTAGCTTATAGAAAGCACAGATATGATTCATTGACATAAGTAGTCTTACATTCTAACTTTAAGAAACAATACAAATAGCACTAAAAATGCAACTTCAATTGACAGAACAATTAATCAGTGGAACAGCCTGCCTCCAAAAGTGGTAAATGCTCCAACACTGGAAGTTTTTAAGAAGAGACTGGAAGGCCATTTGTCTGAAATGGTGTAGGGCAAGGGTCTTCAAACTTGGCCCTTTTATGATTTGTGGACTTCAGCTCCCAGAATTCCTCAGCCAGGCATGCTAGCTGAGGAATTCTGGGAGTTGAAGTCCACAAGTCATAAAAGGGCCAAGTTTGAAGACCCCTGGTGTAGGGTTTCCTGCCTGAGCAGGGGGTTGGACTAAAAGACCTCCAATGTCCCTTACAACAACAACAACAACAACAACAACAACAACAACAATTTTCCCTAAAAGAATTGTGCTTCCTATAAGTTGCCACAACATAAAGATATAAAGGAGAAATTGATTTCCTCTTTTCTCTATTTTTTTGTTTTATATCTCTTATGGTTTTGTTTAGTTTCTTTTCTGCAATTGTTTCTATTGCTCCTGCCTAAGGAGGGGAAAAAATGCAAGGCAAAATGACAATAATGATCCAAACAATCAAAGTAAACAGAAAAGTCTGGGTCTGGTCAGATGAGATTGAGCTGTAGTATACTAACCCTGCAGAAAGTTTAGAAGATAAACTGTCCTTCAAATAACCAAGCAAAATGTCACAGAGGGCTTTACAGGTAGTAACACAAACTATAAATTACATTCAAAAGCCTACAAGTAATCACTACAAGTAATCATAGTCAAGGCTATGGTCTTCCTAGTTGCAATGTATGGCAGTGGAAGCTGGACCATAAGAAAGGCTGAGCGCCAAAGAATTGAGGCCTTTGAACTATGGTGCTGGAGAAGACTCCTGCGAGTCCCTTGGACTGCAAGGCAATCAAACCGGTCAGTCCTAGAGGAGATCATCCCTGACTGATCTTTAGAAGGCCAAATCCTGAAGCTAAAACTCAAATACTTTGGACACCTGATGAGAAGGAAGGACTCACTGGAGAAGAGCCTAATGCTGGGAAAGGTTGAGGGCAAGAGAAGAAGGGGACGACAGAGAATGAGGTGGCTGGATGGAGTCACTGAAGCAGTAGGCGTGAGCTTAAATGGACTCCAGAAGCTGGTAGAGGACAGGAAGGCCTGGAGGAACATTGTCCATAGGGTCGCGATGGGTCAGACACGACTTCACAGCTAACAACAACAACAATCACTGCAACTCACAAAGCACAGGAGTTATATTGGCATGACAATGCATTCTGGACCAGCTGCATTTAAATGGTTTTCAAGAGCAGCCCATGTTGAGCACACTACAAGAATCCATATATGTCTTTGCCAGCAGATGTTATCTTCCTGTTCTTACAATGAACAGGAATTGGCATTCGTGATGATAATAAAGTTTCGTCAATTTGTTATAATGTCAGTAGCACACCCTATGAGAACAACCTTCGTTCAGGAGCAGATAGCATGCCCACTCCAACTGCTCTCTTGGTGCCTCCTGCACTTTGAAATCCACAAACAAATTCACCACCATCCATCTTCTCTTTGCTTTTGTTTCTGCTAAGCAGCAACGCTCAGATGAGCTCCATCACAAATCATTCCCAGACTCTTCTTTTTCCTGGCACCTCTCCTTGCAGAACAACCTATGCCTTGAATCTCCATGTCAAATATAATAAAAAGAAACTTCACTCTTTTCCTATCCTCTTGTTGGTTTGTTGCAGCTTTACATATTCACAGAACATTTCATTATATTCATAAGATTAAAATTTAACAAACCCAGTTCTTGGAAATTTTTGTTTTTCTTCAGTTTCCCATTACTTTTTAAAATCCAGAAAAAATCAAAGTCAACTGCAAAATTATCTAGCCTTCTCCAAGAAGGGGCTCAAGAACTGAAATCAACATTGCAAATCACTGAGTCCTGTGAGACAAGCATTGCTCATACACACAATGTTAAATCACATGATGTTAAATATGCAATGATGTAGATTAGATAGGGGCATAATTGACTATGTTGGGTGGCTCTCTTTTTACTTTCTGTATCAAGGGATGTTCCCGGGTTTCAGGAAATGTAAAACAGCAGCCCCCAACCTTTTGGGCACCAGGGACTGGTTCCATGAAGAAAGGTTTTTACATTGACTGGAGGGGGCGTGGTTTTGTATGCTACCTTCACCCCATGGATGAGCCTTTGCTTGTTTGTAGATAACCAGATTGGTATTTTCAAACACTGTTGTTCTTTAATTTTTGTCCATGCTAGCAGTAATGCATTCCTAATATAATGTCTTTGAAAGTTAACTAAGTATCTCACTCTTCCCTTACCATAAAAATGCATGCAATTCCAATTGAAGATTGTGACCCTCCAAAGTCAACAATCTTACATTCCTCAGATTAATCCATTCTTTCACCCATGTGAATACTGATGCTTGATAATTTAGCTTCCAATCCAGAAGGCCAAAGCCTCCTCTATTTTTGGCATCTTGTAAATGTAAAAATGTTATAAGGTTACTTCTGAACTAGTATCCACAAGGTATTCTACAGCTGCATGGTTCATGAGTGAATACCTGCCAAATACTTTGTTTTGAAGCTTTCCATTTTAGCTTATTGGCAGCCATCTGGCTTCTTACATTTGGCTTTATGACCTTCATTTTGTTCCTGATGAGCTCTTCCCTGCTAATATCACCAAGCTATGTACAATACCAATTCAAAATCCTCCCCTGAGTGTTTATTGGCAAGCCTTTGTGAAATGGGGAGCAAAAATGTCCTGTTCCTATCCAAGAACTAGTTTGAAAATTTCCTCTTCTTTCACAACCATGTGTGCAACCATGAAGGCACTATAGGCTATAGTTTGCAGGAGCACAGTTACCTCTGCCATAATCTTCTTTCTTAAGTTAGAACTTGGGCCACATGAGAAGATGCTTACGCTTCTACCCAATCACCTGTAAACTGAAACAAGTGTGAAAAATAATTAGAGAGTGCTCTTTCACTGTCATAGACATCATATAGAGAAGTAGGTCTTCTTGTATGAATGATATTAAACTGTCTCCTTCATAACTGAAAGTCTTTGTCATGTCCTCTTTTAAAACCTGGATACCTTTTTTTAAGTCACAAAAAACCTTAATATGTATCCCCAGATTCTTTGATCACAGAACTCTTAATTTGTTTCCATATCAACAGCTTGTTACCATAGTAAACTTGGCTAACTGTCAGGACCCACCCCAATCGACGTCTTAGGAAAACAAAAACTCTTGGAGTCAGTTCTAGTCCAAAAGGAATCTTTACTAGGACATGCTTGGTTGTGGGAATACAAGACAGGACTTAGTATTGTTTTACAAATTGAAATTTTATAAAGGGTACCCGGTTCAACCCCCCTTCCCTCAACCCCATTTGGTCAGCCCCCATCCTTCGTGTCATCCCTTTAGTGGGGAAAAAAGGAACTTTGAATCTTTATGGTTATTGCCTTCTTCCTCTCCAGAAATAAAAGAAGACACAAGCCACATGCCTTCTTCTCTAACCCTCCCTTTTGTTCCCCCCAGTTCAAAAGGTTCCCTTGGTCTTTGAAATAACCTAAGGCAGGCTGAATCCACTCCAATATCCACAAATTCACTGCTGTCCATCTTTCCTCAGCAATTTTTCACAGCAAGTAGCATTAAGCTACAGAACAAAATACCTCAAAACACTAACCCCCTCCAGGGAAATCCAGCAAACACAATCCTTTTACAAATATATAGTTCATGTGTACACTCCGGTTAGATATCCTATCTTCATTTAGAATATAATAATGAATCAGATTTAAATCAATTGGTGAAAACATTTTTAGAAGTTAGCACATTTTTAGATCAGTAAACTACTTCTTCATCATAAAATTATTCAATATAAATTATGCATTTTTAACATAATGTGCTATAAAATCCATTCTTACTAGGAATAATGTATCATGTTACCCAACAACAAACCATTTCTGTCCTCACTATCTTAAGCAAATATCCTATATGGTAAAACAATATGTTATATATCTCCTATAATATTTTTTTTCCTTTTGTCTTTGAATTTGAATGAGAAAATTAACTGTCACTAGGAAACTTATTCACTAAAACTGTTCATTTTATTAATCTCCGTCCAGATATGTATTTTTCCCAACAAGCCAATCCAATTTGGTAGCAAGCAATGCAGTTAATATAAAATTTCTGTTTGAACAACCCCATCTAAAGTATATATTGATATATTTGGTAAAATAGGGCATATTAGGTATTTTTAAAAAAAAAAAAATAGGTAAAAGGGGAAGTATGGCTGCAATGTTCAATTTTTAAATATAAAATAGGGAAGGGTCACAATAAAACATGCAAACCCCACTCACAATTCCTCTTAACATGCCATGGTTGAAAAGACTATCACATTCTTTTCTTCTGGAACTTATGAAATTATGCACAGAAAGATTTATGTGCTTGTTGTATCAGAGTTACAGCCAAGTTGATTAGCTGGGATTAATTGGAGTTATTCATCTATAACATGACTGTGCACACAAAATGCACACTATTTTTCCCCACTTGCTTACCCCAATGTAACTTGCTCCCCAGTAGAGCTAGGGGACATATTTGGAATGTTAAGAACAGAATGCTATCTGCCACCTCATCCATCCTTTTCTCTCCACCAAAACAAAAAAAAGAAAAAAAAGAAAAAACCCACCAATACTTACTTTTATCCTTTGTCTAGGTCAGGTGAGCCCATTTTTAACCTAAGAACTAAAGACAAGCCATTTTGGTTTGGGAAGAAAACTTACGAGACCCTTTCCAAACTCAGTGTTATTCTTAAAAATAAAAATCATACTGGAGGTTGAAGCATAGCTTTCCTGCATGTCAGCTTCCCCACTTTTTAAATTCAATCTAAGAGCTCAGGTGGCATATTATTACCCTGGATACCATGTTGAGTACCTGAGGGTTAAATATTCAGTTATCAGAATATGTTTGATTGAGAGATAAATTCAAAAATTCAGAAATGAAAAAGACACAGAATACGAACTAGCATTTTACTTCTCTCCTGGCAGGTCAAAAGGTTTGAAATCAGGGCAAAAATAATACATGTAATTATAGCTGAGAACAGGGTACAGGAAAAGATACTGAAAGAAGGAAGAACAACAGATTTAATTTTATAATATTGTGCAATAAAAAGGGCAGAATAGTGCCATGCAATTAATATAGTAAAAAGTAAAATCTGCAACTGCTTTAGAAATATTATCTGAATTTCAAAAATGCAGTTTAATCTAGTGGTTAAGGCACTAGGTTAGAAAGCAGAACACCACAAGTCCCACCTTTAGCTATGAAAGCCAGTTGGGTGATTTCAGGCTAGTAACTCTCTCTTAGCCCAATCCTCCTCACAAGATTATTGTAGTAGTAGGGAAAATAATAGGAGGAAGATGTGTTGGATATGTTTGCCGCCTTGAGTTATATATAAAAAAAACAATAGAGTTAGGATGTAAAATAAATAAATAAAAATAGCACAGAATAGGTTTAACACATTGTTTTTTCTCCACTTACGAATGTCAGGTAAAAATTTACAATATCTTTTAAGTGTAATGTCATTCTACATTATACTAAAAGCTGCTGGTAAAGGAAAAGCAAAGATGGTCAAAAGCGAATGGAGCTGATTACAAATACTTAGAATATGGTTCTTCTTTTCCAAAGCATTTTAGATAGATTTATCAGATTGTTATAGTGATATTTCAAGCTTCATCTACAGAGTACAAAAGACTCTTAGTACCCTCCACAATTATAAGTTTACAGTCTCTAAATCACTCTAAGCCAGGGGTCTTCAAACTTGGCCCTTTTAAGACTTGTGGACTTCAACTCCCAGAATTCCTCATCCAGTGTGCCTGGCTGAGGAATTCTGGGAGTTGAAGTCCACAAGTCATAAAAGGGCTAAGTTTGAAGACTCCCTGCTCTAAGCTGTCTGCTACATATTAGGATCCTCTAGTGATGTGCTATCTATTTGTCCTTCCATTGGTGTAACTGTCTGAAGACGTGTATAGGGCAAAACAGAGGTTTTAAACTCAACTTTTTGAAAAATGTTTATGTCACAGGAGGACAGAATAACCCTTTGTCTTCAAGGCTGCATAATGGCTTTCTAGGTTTGGCTGCTGAGTTGCAAATGGATTTTAATTTGTTTATGAGTACTGGGATACAAGCCTGATCAATACTGGATAGAACTCATAAGTATGATGCAGTAAATCTGAATAAATGTCAATGAAGCCAAGAAAATATTCTGGATCAGCAAAAATAAAATATGAACAGGCACAAATCTTTAGTGGTATAAAGAATAAAAGGCCCCAAATATTGTCATTTTTAAAAAGTCAATGAAACTACACTGACTTCAGAATAACTAAATTTGTTGTTGCTAGTGCCTTTTAAAGACTTCTCAGCACCTGGCTTTATATAAAGAATAGCTAGTCTTTTTATAAGATGGAGTTTTGATTTTGATGAGGTGAGAGACACCATGGGCAAAATGGATGGGATTGCATCATGCATGGGCAGGAACAAATTTTCCCATTTATTTATTTGTTTAGTTTTGTGGATGTGGTTTTGTTAAACATTATGAAATATTTTCTTAAGAATTACACCATACTTTCTGTTTTTCTCCAACAAACATGCAGCTAAAATTTGTCAATATGATCAGAAGGATTGCATGAGGTCCTGTTTTATTATATCAGTGGTTCCCTTGGTACAGGGGTCCCAACCTATGGTCTGCGGCCCACTGCCAGGCTGTGGCCTACTGGCCACCAGACCGCAGGACAGGCTGGCCAGTGTGCGCACTCATCCCCACTCATGCTAGAGTTTTCAGGCCCATTTGCGCCTGCGCATAGGGCTAGCAGTAGCGGTGGCTAGTGCCTGCTTGCATGCACAAATGGGGCTGCTGGCATGCACAGGTTGCACAGCCCATTTATGCATGTGCAAATGCTAGCAGAAGTAGCAGTTAGTGCCTGCGCCCCTGTGCAAATGGGCCGCTAGTGCTGTGTGACTTGTGCAGCCTGTTTGCGCATTTGTGCAATGCTATCAGAGGTGGCGGCTAGCACCTGCGTGCTTATGTGCATGGGGCTGCCAGCACTATGCAGGTTGCACGGCCTGTTTGGGCATGAGGGCAGGGCTAGCAGAGGCAGCAGCGTAAATCAGGCCACTAGCCCCATACGAGTTGCGTGGCCCATCCGCACATGCATGTGGCACTAGCAGAGCAGGCGGCTAGCACCTGCACGCATACACAAACAGGACTGCTAGAGCTGTGCAGATGCGCGTGGCCCTGTTCACATGCACATGCGCACAAATTTTCCAGCTGCTCCCTTTCCTTCCGGGCCACCAGCATGAAAAGGTTGGTGACCTCTGCCTTACTATATAATCCAAGCAGTTCTCTATGCTGGACTATGGTCTGTTGCACTTGCCCTTCAGAACAGGATATTCCTCAAGATTTGATGACACCCTGTTGGCCTTTTCATATTTAAGTTGAGCAGCCACAGAAATCTCTCTCTCTTTTCCTTTCTCTCTCCCCTTCTCCTCTGAGGTGTCAATTTTCTTGGTTACACAGAAGAAGACAATTTCCTCTTCTTCATAAATCACACAAGGTCATGTTTGCATCTCATTTTAGGCTTTATTCCCATACATCCTTTGTCATATCAAACTGCACAAATATAAAAACTGAAGTCCATGAACATGTTAGCTATAAGAAAAAGCAGTTTGGGGAGCCACTAGCCATACTTTTATTGTGCAGTCACGCTTTCATTCACTACATTCACTATCTAATATTTATAACATTCTTGTGTTTCTTTCTGCTTCTTTTATGTAAATAAATTGTGAAGTAGAAAAAAGATAGGACAAGTGCTGTAAGAATTTTTATTGCTAGCAATAGGAGCTCTCCATCTGAAAATACACCAGAAAAAAAAATAACCTTCTTTGTTGATGCTGAATCATTACTTTCTTTTTGTAATAAATACATGGGATATTTCATTCACAATCTAGTGATAGCTATATAATTAATTTTACATTGGTAATATAACTAAGCATATACACTGTCATTCATGCAATTTAAATAGTTTTTTCTACATCAATTCATGCAGCTTTCTAAAGAACATTATAGATGTGCTGATTAAATATGACATGAAACTTTTATACATTCATTCCAAATGATATTCCCATAAGCTGTGCCTATTGCTTCCATCAATCCTACAGAAATTTAAATTCTAGCATGCGTAGTTGTAGGAAACCATTTATATTGCTTCTACTATTTTATTATTCATTTGTTTAATCCATATCAAGAAAGCTTGTAACACAGAAATAACAGAATATACTTAACATAAAGAATTCTGAACATAGCAATCTACAGAATATTGGTTTCTGGAAATTAAGCCGGTCACCTTGGTTTCTACTTTTAAAGTGGCATCAATTTTAATACAGTTGTCATATTTTTCCCAAGTGAGAAAAGCCTTTAACTATTTAAAAAAATCCTTATGTTGCCAGTGGGATCAGCTGTTTCTTCCTCAGCATGGAATCCAATAGCTGGGGGCCACCATGGAGAATAATCTATATCTAACACCCACCTAGCTGAGCAAATGAATCAAATGGGCAAGCATAACAAATGTGTGATTCAATCAATTTAAAAGCATAGATGATACATCAGAGTCTAACAAAAAATATGAAAAATCAGAAGATATTAAAACAGAAAATATATTAAAAGTTTATAGGAATCTTAAAAGAAGGGGTAGAAACATTAGGGGTAGGGGAATATAAAACATTAATATGTCGGAGACTATATCATAATTACAGAGCTTTCTAATATGGCAAACCCAGTTTATGACACAGGTTATCTATCTAATGAATTTTTTTAAAAAACAAGTTTTATTGGTTTTTTCAGTTAAAATCTTCATATTTAGAAAGCATCATGGTGACTGGGTAATCAGAGATTCAGTAACAGAGTTTTCAGTACATAATTCAGGTTACATTATCAAAACATCCTTCTCAATTTCCCTTAACATTTCATACAACCAGTTTAAACTAATAAATTTCTAGAAATAGTATGGTCAGTGAAAAAATTTGTCAATTCAATTTCATTGAGATATATCTATGTCCTGTTATTAAATTTTACCTAATTTTGATTTTTATTATATTATTCAAATTTAGCTTTTAACATCCCAAATAATATTCACAACCCAAATTTCCCTTATTTCATTATAGCAAAAAACTATAGCATCTAACATGTACACAGTGGCTGGGTAGCTATGTTCTACCTAATAAATATTGTCTGTTTCACATCCTAATGCATCACACATTACTGACAGGACCACACCCTATGTTTATCAATCTACAACTATTTATACACAACCAGATTCTGTTTTAATTTTTAGCTAATTCTTAATTCTTAAATAGAATAATCAAACATCTTTTAACATAAAATGTGCGATCTATAAACCAAATTTCTATTATGTCAATGCACAAATTATGTCTAAAATAAGCCTAATAGATACATAAACACATTCTAGTTCTATCTCATAAACATTTTCTATTTTAGATCCTGATAGATCACTGATGGAAGGGACACGGTGGCTCAGTGGGTTAGGATGCTGAGCTTGTCGATCAGAAGGTCGGCAGTTTGGTGGGTCGAATCCCAAGTGCCGGGTAACAGAGTGAGCGCCTGTTACTCGCCCCAGCTTCTGCCAACCTAGTAGTTCGAAAGCACATAAAAATGCAAGTAGAAAAATAGGGACCACTACGGTGGGAAGGTAACAGCGTTCCATGCGCCTTTGGCATCTAGTCATGCCGGTCACATGACCATGGAGACGTCCTTGGACAAGTGCTGGCTCTTTGGCTTTGAAACGGAGATGAGCATCGGCCCCTAGAGTTGGAAACGACTAACATGCATGTGCAGGGGAACCTTTAGATCACTGATTACTAAAACTAGAACAACACTACCTTCCTCTCAATTACAGAACACAGTTATGTGATATGAGGCATAAGATCATGGATAAACTAGCTACAGTCATTCCCCAAGCCTAGATAGTATGCTAGAACATACCAATAGAGCCCTAATTAGAATCTTTACTATCACTATAACTCTAACCAATGAACTGATACATGCAACAGCCACTGTAATCCTAAGAGGCTAGGCTATACCATCAAGAAGAACAGCAGTATATACTGCTGGAAAATGAGGTTAGAGGCTAGGATCAAAGCAACTCAAGAGACTTTAGCCTACAGGTGGAATGAGAGAAGGATACGAAGATTAGAAATAAGATTCAGCTACTGAAAAAATACAAGGGCAAAGCTTCAACAAATTCTAGGAACAACATCAGATCTCACAGTCTAATTTAGTTTAAGGTAATTATCACAAAAACTTGCCAACTTTGTGAAATGCAAACAGAATATAGTAAAATGTCTTAAAATTGCAGAGGCAAAAATGATTTCTGTGTATTTTAAAAAATAACAATACCATACAACAGAGATTATAGGGTGAATCTTACTGACAAAGTTACTCAGTTTATCCACTACCCATACTACACACAGATGCATCTCATTCTATTAATCTCCTTCACATACACAGGACATTTCCAAGTCATGAAAATATATTTACAGCTAGTGGTCTAAAGCAGTTATACCTGAAATACGTATTCTGCAAACTGATAACCTTCAAAGTATGTTCTGCCTCCTTTGTCTGGTCAGAATTTCTCACTATTTTGTCTTAACAGAGCCTGAAACTGCTAATAAGGTTTGCCCCTAAGAAAAATTCACTTTAGATGAACCATGCATTAAAACACATACAGACACACACACATGGTAAATAAACAAATGTAAGAGTATTTCACTGAATGGAGACTAAGATTATTACCATACAAATCATGCTTGTAGATATTCATGCAAAATTACATTTTGGTATTTCTATTTTTATTTGCCAAATCATATGGAGACAATCTGATTGCTTATAAAGAATCCTATAAACAACATTCTAAATAAGTGCCATGGTCAAGCCAACATCCTACATCTAGGCATTTGATTTTGTTTCATCTCTCTCTCTCTCTCTCTCTCTCTCTCTCTCTCTCTCTCTCTCTCTCTCTCTCTCTCTCTCTGTGTGTGTGTGTGTGTCTCTGTGTGTGTCTGTGTCTGTGTCTCTGTGTTACTTTGAAGTCTTATTGTATTATCTCATCTTCCTAAAATACCAATATCATTTTCAATTTTACTTCTTATAGAATATGAGGTATGCCACTCAATTTTTTATCATCTTCAAATATAAAGGCCTTGCTTTCATCTCTTGTCTAAGTAATTAACGAAAATGTAGCACAGTACAAGATGCAGAATTCACTTTTGCCTTTCACTTGGTATCTCACTCCAGTTTGATGAGTAACATAATTCATGAGCACTCTCTGAATATACTTTTCAAGCAAACTATATATTCATGTACTTGTAATGCCATCCACCCAACACTTAAATAGTTTGCTAATCTGAATGTCATGGGGTATTCTGTCAAATTTCTTGCTGGAATGAAGAGATATTAGGTCTATGGCATTGCACAATCTACAAAAGAAATTAACCAATTAAAGAAGGAGATAAACATTCTGATAAGACTGTCTCTTCACAAATCCATGCTGACTTTTGGAAGGAATCACACTGTTTTCAAAATGCTTTCAGAATGATCTCTTTATCCCTAGAACCTTCCCAATTATTTATATCACACTGTGTGGTCTGCAGTTCTCTGAATCTTCCTTTTGAAGATAGAATTATTTGCCTAAAACTTGCGTTTTCTTAGTTCTTGAGCAGTTTTTGAAAATTGTGCCTATAGTAAGGCACTTACAATCACTATGATTAAAGTGACGCAAAAGTATATGAGACAGAGAGAGTGAGATAGAGACAGAGAAAGAGAGAGATGGATGGTTAAATAAGGCCATAGTTATGTTCCCAGGGTATCCCAAAATGGAAATTTAAATTCATTCAAAGGAAATGTTTCTATCAATAATACATTTCAATCCTGACTCTTCTGCTCTTCACAGTAGCCACTGAAACATATAATCTCTTATTGGAATGGACCATGTCTGACATTGTAATCCTCTCTAGACAATTAATTCAGCACTTGATTGATTTATCTTCACAGAAAATACTTAGGTACAAATTGGCTGAATATGTATAGTACACAAAACTGAAGCCTTAAACCCAGCAGTTGATTACCTCCAGTAGTGTAAGAAGTCAATAGAAGTATCCATTTAAATTCTAAGCTTCCCCCGCCCTGCAAACCTTTTTGAATTTACAGACATTTGTTGGTCTGTTGATGACATTGGGAGGAAAGTTTTAAACTGACTTATGTGGTGAAATCAAAATATTAAAGCAAAAAAGGACTTGACTTCTGGAAGACAAAATGGTAGACTGAAGACACATCCCAAAAACTGAAGTTGACAACTACAGTGAAGAATAAAGAGCCAAGAATATACTGGCTTTTCAAACTTCTCTGGATAGAGGAGAGGAACGAAGTATTAGTACCGCTTTATAAAACCCTAGTAAGACCACACCTGGAATACTGCAGCCAATTTAGGTCACCATATCACAAAAAAGATGTTGAGAGTTTGGGAAAAATATTCAGAGAAGAGCAACTATGATGATGAAAGGTCTGGAGACTAAAACATACGAAGAATGGCTGCAGCACTTGGGTTTGGCTAGTCTAAAGAAAAGAATTAGGGGAGACCTGATAGCAGTATTCCAGTATTTGAGGGACTGCCGCAAAGAAGAGGGGGGTCACATTATTCTCCAAAGCACCAGAGGGCAAGACAAGAAACAATGGTTGGAAACTGATTGAATAGACAAGCAACCTTGAATTAAGGAGAAACTTCCTGACAGTGAGGACAATTATCCAGTGTAACAGCTTGCATCCAGAAATCGTGGGTGCTCCATCACTGAAGATTTTAAGAAGAGGCTAGACAGTCACTTGTCTGAGATGGTATAGGTTCTCCTGCTTGAGCAGGGGGCTGGACTAGAAGACCTCCAAGGTCCCTTCCAGCTCTATTCTATTCTTCCTCTATAGAGCAGCGTTTCCCAACCTTAGGAACTTGAAGATGCGTGGACTTCAACTCCCAGAATTCCCCAGCCAGCTATGCTGGCTGGGGAATTCTGGGAGTTGAAGTCCACGCATCTTCAAGTTCCTAAGGTTGGGAAACGCTGCTCTACAGTATAGTACTAGTGCTCCAGACAGTTGCTTCTCGCAAGGAGAGGCCATAAGACAGCTATCTCCAGAAGCTGCCATAAGACAGCTATCTCCAGAAGTTTTAAGCATTGGGAGATGAAGGAATAGTCACCTTGCTCAATCCGCAGTTGCCACATTTGAAAGAATATTAAGTTAGTATACTTCCTTTTATACATATTTATAAATTGCTTATAAACTCCTCAGTTATTAGAAACAACTTTGAAAACACTAGGTGAATCTGCTTTCAACAGTAAAAAGTTGGTTAAAACTTTGATTTTTGAAAGCTACAAAGAGACTAAGTATCCATTTGGAATAAGATTTTGGAATTAATTATAAGGAATCTTTCCCATGGGAAAATGCTTTTGTCTTGATTTTTTTTAAAATGAGAATTTAAAAACTGAACACTAGAAGGAACTAAAGATTTCAGTTAAACTTGACTAACTTGACTAACAGTTACAGAATAGTGCAAAATATTCTAATATTTGAAATATTGAAGTATATTTTTGAAAATTGACTCAGAAATTACTATTAACAATGTAAACAATAATGTCTGCCTCTGTGGATAGACTGTGTTTAATAAAGTTATGGAACATGTTTTGCCTGACAAGACATGAGTTGAAAGTTGATTCACAAATGGTAAACTACAAAAATGACATCCAAAATGATTTTATATGGAACCTAAAAAAGAAATTAATAATTTGTTGTTTTAATAATTAAGAGACATATAAGTAATAAACCAAGAGAGTGACCTGGTTTGGAAAATAAGTTGACCCCCTCTTCTTTGTGGCAATCCTCAAATACTGGAATACTGCTATCATGTCTCCCCTAATCCTTCTTTTCTCTAGACTGGCCATACTCTTTTCTTGCAACTGTTCTTTATATGTTTTTCTCTCCAGCCCCTTAATCATCTTAGTTGCTCTTCTTTGCACTTTTTCTAAAGTCTCAACATCTTTTCCATAAGTGGTGGTGACCAAAACTGGATGCAGTATTCCAGGTGTAGTTTTACTAAGGATTTATAAAGTGGTATTAATACTTCATGTGATTTTGATTCTATGCCTCTGTTTATACAACCAAGGATTGTTTTAGCTTTTTTTTGCTGCTACTGCACACTGCTGGCTCATATTTAAGTGACGATTCACTAGGACTCCAAGATCCCTCTCACAGTTTCTGTTTTTGAGCCAGGTTTTACCTACGGTAATCTAAAAGTAGAGAATTAAGAATTTATTTTGCGATTCCCCTTTGTCTTTCGCTCTATCTACCATTTGTCTTAGTGGCTGCTAATCTGGGATCACTTCTTTTTGCCATCCTTCCAATCATAAGCTCATATAGAACATGCTATTTGACTTTTCTCCTAATAGGATGTAGTTAGTTAGGTATTAAACTTTGCCTTTCCCTAAAGCGCACTTCTGTAAATATATTTCCTTGTTACAAGTATAAAACCTGTTTCATTATTCATTGCTGAAATGAAATTTCCATTCTCAGGAAAATTCACATGCACATACAGAACACTTCAACCTTTAACATGTACCAGTCATAAATAGCTTGGTAGTATCAGCTGTTCATCAGAGTAAAGATACAACAAATATTGAGAGATTTTCATTATGTTAAACAATTGTTAAAAGATAAAGCAGAACAGTCAGATCTATCATTTCAAAGAATTAGCTGGATTCTCTGAGTGTTCTAGTAAAGGCTTCAACATTCAAACCTAAAGCATCAATTAAAATATCTTTATAAGGACATTTTTGTAAAGAATGTCTCAAGTGGCAAAATACATTAGTATGCAAGAACTGCAAGATTTTAAAAAGGCTTTTGGCAGTAACAATTGAAAATAAAGAAATTGTTTCAGCATGTGCTTGATTGTTATTTAATGACACTACGAATCTACCCATACTCAATCATTTATGCCATGGGACCCATACTCAATCATTTATGCCATGGGTCCCTAACCCTTGGGCCATGGATGGCTACTGGTCCATGACCTGTTAAGAATTGGGCAGCACAGCTGAAGTTGAGCAGCAGGCAAGTGAGTAAAGCTTCGTCTGTATTTGCAGCCATTCCCTAGCACTAGCATCAGTGCCTCAGCTCCACCTCAGATCATCAGGCATTAGATTTTCAGAGGAGCATGAACCCTACTGTAAACTGCACATGCGAGGGATCTAGATTGTGCGCTCCTTTACCCTTCCCTCCTGATCCATTGAAAAAATGTCTTCCACGAAACTGGTCCCTGGTGCCAAAAAGATTGGGGACCCTTGATTTATGCTAAGAAATGCTTATAAATTTAAATAATCCTAAAGCTTAAGTATAGCAAAAAACAATAAACATTATTATTGTTACTCAAGAAGGTTTGCTTCTGAATTAGTTTGTATTGGTTAATTAGTTTGTATTGTAATGGTTAAATAAGGTGATGGATAAGGTGCTTCTACAGCTTTTAGAGGATAATGAAGATTGTTTACTGCAATATCAAGCAATCAAGCTATTTATCAGCTCTAGTGTTTAATGCTTAAAACTCTTTCTCCTACCATTAAAGGGAAAGGGAAAGGTTCCCCCGCACATGCGTGCTAGTCGTTTCCGACTCTAGGGGCCAGTGCTTATCTCCGTTTCAAAGCCAAAGAGCCAGCGTTTGTCCGAGGGCATCTCCGTGGTCATGTGGCCAGCATGACTAGACACCAAAGGCGCACGGAACGCTGTTACCTTCCCACCGTAGTGGTCCCTATTTTTCTACTTGCATTTTTATGTGCTTTCAAACTGCTAGGTTGGCAGAAGCTGGGACGAGTAACAGGCTCTCACTCTGTTACGCGGCACTTGGGATTAGACCCGCCAAACTGCCGACCTTCTGATCAACAAGCTCAGCGTCCTAACCCACTGAGCCACCGCGTCCCTACCATTACAGGATAGCAAACTTATGTTCTGATAATGGTATTGTCTGGTCTCAGGTTATTTGCTTTCAACCTTCCCAACTTTAGGCCTCACCCTGAAAGTAACCTGCCTTGCTTATTAGGGCCATGGTCTACTTTGCATTGTGTCACCTAGTCTCTAATCAGAATAGTACATGTCTGCTACCATTTATTTACCTTGAACCTGAACCATAAGAAAGAGGTAGACCTACAAGTTAATAATAATAATAATAATAATAATAATAATAATAATAATAATAATAATAATAATAATAATAATAATAATAATAATATTTTTATTTATATACCGCCCTTCTCCTGAAGGACTCAGGGCCGTGAACAGGGCAAATATATATATATATAAAATACAAAAATACAAAAGTTAAAAGAAAATTAAACATATGCCCGACTAAAAACAGTAAATAAGATATTAAAAATGACCATAAAACCCAACCCATCCCCCATCAGGCCAGGCCGGCTTGTTCAAATAAGAGTGTCTTCAGATCGCGACGGAAGGAGCGAAGGTCGGGCGCCATCCGGAGCTCAACCGGCAGCCGATTCCATAGCTCCGGGTCGCCCACAGAGAAGGACCTCCCCCTGGGGGCCACCAATCGACATTCTCTGATCGGTGGCACCCTGAGGAGGTTAGAAGTCCCACTGGATGAACACATCATATTGACTGTAATCCAAGAATTGGAATATGCTTAATATGTGCTTAACATGTGCACCAGTATTTAGCTACTGCATCAATGATACAACACTTAGTGTAAATAAGTATAACTAATTTATAGCAACATTTTATGCCAAATGTATCATTGAATCATTCTGTATGTAAAGCATGCAGCATTGTAAGTCACACCAGTGCATTAGTCTGGCTTTGGCACAAGGATCTGCCAGCACCAGTTTCTCTGATCTGTTTGCCATGGCCAACATTGGAACATAGGTTACAATAGCTACAGCTGTTATCCTGAAATTGAGTCTCTCTCCCCTGAAATGTAATCCAAAATAAAATAATCCATTATAACAAGTGCAGTGCTTATTCTATATAAATATACAATGTTCCCATTGAACATCTTATTGTGATATTGCCTTTTTATATTATTGTGATTTATTGTGATTTTGTCTTTTATCCAATTCCTAGACAGAATTTTCTAGAATCCATGCATGCGGAGATAAGTAAGAAAAGAAATGCAAAAGAACTATCAATCTTTGTTTTAATGAACAGATGGAGGAAGCAGAAGGAATACTAAACAAGTGGTAAGAGCTCAAGCTGACAAGGTAGGAAATAATCCTGGGATCAGGTAGGCCCTTTGTATAAAAGCCACATGTAAAAATGGGTTAATAGTCTATGAGAAAACAAATTGCACCAGCCCATTACAAATGGGTCAGATGAAAAAAAATTAGGATTTAAAGCCTGGGCAATACATATATACACAGAACCAGATTCATCGTCTCCTAGAAACTAGTCGTTGTTTTATAGAAATAAAGAATATTGTCTACTCAATTAGACTACCAGAATTCCAGTGACAGCACCAAGGAAGAAATATTGTTAAAGCTGGATACAACATCAATATATTGTACATTTGCTTCAAATGTGTGCACACATCCAAATGACCACTTTTCAAATTATTGAAATCAATCAATCAATCAATCAATCAATCAAAATAGGGCTGGAATGGACCTTGGAAGTCTTCTTGTCCAACCCCCTACTCAAGCAGAGAATGTATACCATTTCAGACAGGTGGCTGTCCAGTTTTTTCTTAAAAACCTCCAGTGATGGAGCACCCACAACTTCTGAAGGCAAGTGGTTCCACTGGTTAATTGTCCTCACTGTTAGGAAGTTTCACCTTAATTCCAGGTTGCTTCTTTCCTTGATTAATTTCCATCCATTGTTTCTTATACTGCCTTCTGGTGTTTTGAAAAATAAGTTGACCCCTTCTTCTATATGATAGCCTTCAAATATTGGAACACTACTATCATGTCACCCCTAGTCCTTGTTTTCACTAGACTGGCCATACCCAATTCCTGTAACCATTCTTTCTATATTTTTGTCTCCAGGCCCTTAATCATCTTAGTTGCTTTTTGGGGGACTTTTTTAAAGTCTCAACATCTTTTTTGTAGTGTGGTGACCAAACTGGATGCAGTATTCCAGGTGCTGGCTCACATTTAAGTGATCGTCCACTAAGACCAAAGTTTTTTGCAGCTGACCTTCCCTCTTTATATATGAGCAGCTCCTTCAACTGAGGACTAGATTTCAGAGTATACTATGGAAAAACAGTGAGAAACTTCTTATTCTAAAGGAAGCCACGTGGACAGGACTATGTTGTCTTCCCGGAATTAAGCTCCACTCAATTTTTTTTAATAATAACTTTTATTAAAGTTTAAAATTACAAAGATAAAAAATTAATACAAATTAATGAATATATAAAGAAAGAAAAAAGAACATGGAAAAAGGGAACAAAAGAGTGATGGAAAAGGGTGTGTGTGTATGCACAGGATGTGTGTGTGTGTGTGTGTGTGTGTGTGTGTGCGTACAAAAAAATAAGAAAAAAATAAGTTTCCCCTTCATCAAGACCAGTATAAACATCTTTAATAGTTAACACATTTTCAATCAAAATACTCTTCATCCCATATCTCATATTTTATCTATTGGCAAATAACCAACCTCATTTTTCAGCCTTAATCAGCAAAACTCTGTTAACAGCTACTGGAAATTAGTTAATTAATTATACACATATATACATATATTAACTTTAAATAAGCAATTTTCATACTTCTTTTCTATACTTTACAAAATATCTTGTCATTTTCTCTAAAACTCTTTTTCCTGTGTCTTATTCAAGTCTATAAACAAATCTTTATATCCTCACCATTCAAATATAATCAAGACGTACTAGAAATAACACATTGAAAATATTAAATATTAAATCAAACACCGATCCATAAATTAATTTCTTATCATCTTCTATCACCTCCTCTCAATTATTATATCATGGCTTATCACTTTCTCTAAAAATGTAACAAAACTTGCTTCTTCCCATATTTTATACATAAATAAAGTCTTATCATTTAGTTCTATTAAAAAAAATAAAAGCTATTAGAAAAGAGGGAATTATATACAGTTTAACCCTGATCAACTAGGACCACTATCCAAACCATTTTTAAGGATTTTTTTCTTAGTTTTAGGAGTCTTGATTGTTACTTTTAGGTAATGTTCCAAGAGTTTTATGTTTTTTTTTCTCTCTCTTTTGCTTTTCTCAGAAATTCCTTCATAGGTATAACACATCTCTTTGTAAATCAAATAAGCTTTGTAAATCCACATCAGCTTTCAGATCAGAAGACAAGATGAAAACTCTTTAACTGTACAACACATGGACACTTTTGAATGGGAAACTGTAAGCATCCCAGACCACTGATGGCGAAGCTTTTAGAGACCGAGTGCCCAAACTGCAACCCCAAACCCACTTATTTATCGCAAAGTGCGAGGGCTGCATTAGCATTGTAGTGACCTCAGGGGAGGTGGGAGGCGTGGCCCACTGAGTGCGTGTGGTTGCAGTGTCATGGCAAACTGGGTGAGTGTGGCCAGGGCCAGTCCTTCACCATCTCTGGGGTATCCCTGGGGAGGCCAACGCTGCTTGCTCGGTTACTTCCTACCCTGTCACTTCCAAAAGCCAAGTGCTCGCTACTCTGGCGAACTCTCCTGGGGCAAGAGCGCACGTGCCCACAGAGACGGCTCTGTGTGCCACCTCTGGTACATGTACCATAGGTTTGCTACCACTGTCCTAGACTAAGCTAAGTCCAAATCCTGCTGGAGAATTCCCGGAAGCTGATACTAAGACAAATCATCATCAGGCACATAGAGATAAACAACATCTACATACTATTCAAAAGAGGCAACCAGAAAGCCAAAAATGGAAACAAAAAGACACCTCCTTGCCAGTAATCAACACCAAGATAAGCAGAGATTAACATAAAGATTAATTCTATAGTATTAATATTAAGACCAACAATCAAGCAGTAAACAATACCCACAGAACTATCAAGTCCGACAAACAAGCTAATAGTAAATAACAGCCTAAACAAGGAACCACCAAGAACACTCCCACTAATGCTGACAAGTGAAGCCACCAGTGTATAAACAGAGAGCAAACCTCTGAAACATCAGGATACACTGCAGCACAACACTATAAAAAACAGAAAAGAAACAGCTGCTTGACATCTTTCTTGTATTCCGACACACAGCACCCAAACCACAACACACAGCCAGCCATCACACAAAAACTAACCCTATCATACCCCAAAAGGGGTGTTGGAAATGACAGCCAGAATTCTCCATCCCCTAGGAATAGCAATAGCCCACAAACATGCAGTCACACTCTGCCAGGAATTATCCAGAACCAAAGACAAGATACAGAAGGATGAAGGAAACAATGTAATCTATAAAATCAACTGTAACAATTGCAACCAATTCTATGTGGGACAAACATCACATCAATTAAAAAAAGGATCCACGAACACTGGCTGGCAGTCAAGCACCACAATCCCAAATTCTTAATCTCTACCCACACCGACACCAAACAGCACCAGTTTGATTGGAGCAACACAAAAACCATCAGCCATGTTACCACCCACCACACTCGTGAATTTATCAAAGCCTGGCACTCCACAAGCAATTCCATCAACAGACACATTGACCTACAACCAGTCTACAAACCCTTCAGAATCAAATAAACCACACAGCCAACCAGAGACAGCACCGACCCTCAACCAATCCATGCAAGCCCCCCAACCAGCACTTCACCACCCAATGACTCTCAACTGATATAACCTCCCCATCACAAAACCCATCACAAGACTCTCAGTGATGACTCATACCTGACCCATTACAAGACTGATCAGAAGACCCTCACTTGACACACCCACACCTGACCCATCACAAGACCTACTGACCACACAAAGCCCTTACAAACAGAAGAACACGGACACTGACATCCCCTAAATTCTGCTGAAGATGTTACCTAGCCTGGTACCAAAACATTCAGAAACCAACCCACAAACTCAGAGAATGAATCTTCACCCTCATCAGAAAGCAATAAATTCAAAAGCACTTTTTTCATGAAAACTAAATGTAGTTTGCATTTAACAGAGCAGAATATGAAAAAATTAGTCAATGAACAAAAGTATAAAGAAACTGTTTATAAACTATATTGTACAGGACTTTAAGTATTACTACATGTCCTCATATTTACACAGTCCTATTCAATATTGTAATATAATAACATTCAGGTTTTCAACTATGTATTGATCAGTACAATTGACATTGCTTTATGTACTACATCAAGCAGAAGTCAATACGTTATAACTAAAATAAATGCTTGAGATGTTCTTAAGGTTCATAATTATGCATTTGAAATAGAATCTCTGCAATTCATAATACACAAGATGGATTACAAGTTGCATGTCATTACTCAAACACTCTTTCTACATTAAAACTATAAAAAAGAATTTTGTTTAAATCCAATTTTAAAGATTAAGAACTAAGCAATCACTGTAAAAATGATTACTCGGAATTTTAGACACATCCAGAAACTGTAACTTTCTTTACTTTTCTACATCGACAGAAAATTCAATACTATTTTTCATACGTTTTCTTCCAGTTCAAAATTAAATCTATATCTTGCCTAGTCCAAAAATCCTTGAAAACTACATTAACTTAAACTTTTCAAGAAAAGCTGGCAAATATTCAAAAAACAAAACAAAAACCAACAACCCCAAAACTCATCTCCTCACCGAGCCACAGATCTATTCTTTCAATGCCTTTCTGGTCTAATAAAGTATCTAGAGAGAACTAGATAGAATTACAGTAAGAGAGCATGCTGACGTAATCAAGTGCCTAATGAAATTTGGAGAAGGATGGTGTGGTACAAAATTTGTGCAAACATTGGGAAGCTGCTGAATAAAATTTAAATAAAATTTACCAATTTTAATTAAATACGCCTCTAAGTAGATAATAAATTGTGTCAGTGGACCACTTTCATTTTATTGTTTTATTTTTTTTTGCCAAAAGGATAGATGAAATATTTGATTACAGGTACATCTATGCACACATCCTATCTCATTTTTATCTAAACTGTGTTCTTTCTACAATATTTGTTATGAAGTCAAACATTTCTCCTCTATAAGCAAATTTAAATTTGGAAAGATTGATGGCAGGAAATATTCTGAGCTTATGCAATGTTGTGCCCTAAATTAGCAATCCAATCCTATGTCTGAAGCAATCCTTCCTTGAGAAGGAAGCCTTCTCAACAAGCCAAAGTAAACTCAAAACATGTAGGTTCCTCTTGACCACAGGTCTGCAACCCGCGGCTCCGGAGCCGCATGCTCCCAGTCCTCTGACATGTGCAGTCCAAAAAAAAAAGTGGGACTAAAAAAGTTCAAACAATCAATTCAAATATGCAGGGTAGGTGCATATTTCGCCTTGGCTCCACTCTTCAGTCAAACCCTGTTCTGTGCATGCGCGCATGTACACACATTTTTTGTGGCCCCCAGTTTTTCCTTTTGTGAGGGAACCGGTTCTGAGTGGCTCTCTCACTGTTTCAGGTTGCTGATCCCTGCTCTTGACCATCCCTTAGGCAAAAATAATTTATCACAACAAGCTTCTGCATCTGGCTGCCATCAGTCACTAATGACCTACAACAATATAGCATACAACCATCAATGAAGTGAATCTCAAATGGCACCAAATTAAACTATCTATAGAACCCTGTTAAGTTATTATTGCCCTTTTTGATTATGCCATTCTCTTTTGCAATGGAAAGATCACTTCCTAAATGTTCTTTGTTAAACTATTTTGTGTTCAGAAACTACCATTCATTTTTACAGATGGTCAAAGATTGTGCATTTTTTGGCATAAATTATTGTTTAATTCTTTTACTTGCTTGCTTGCTTGTAAAGAATCCAGCCTTTTCTATGAAGGGGTAGGGCAAGTTAATTTAAAAAATGCAGCTTTGGCCTATTTAGCAACGACAAAATATGATTAAAACTTTTCAATTGCCCTGAGCCTTCATATGAAAAACCTTATTTTAATATGATTTCATTGTTTTGTATTGATCCCAGCCTGGGGATTAATAGGCTTTCGATTAAAAGAAGAGGAGGAGGAGGAGGAGGAGGAACCAAAAGTTGAGTACCGAATTGTTCTCACTAGGTACCTCCCCCACTTTTCTTCAAAAAGATATCACAAAATGTTAATTGGGGAAGGAACATTTGGTTCAGGAATTCCCAAAGCCATCCCCATATGGGCTAAATGCACTGATGTAGAAAGATATCTTTCTAATGATCCCACAGGGCCATGGAGGGTAGTACATCCAATCTGGCCAAGGCGAGGGTCCAGTGAAATTTCAGAAAGGGAATGGAGGAAGGCACCTGCCCATTTGAAAACAACAGCAACAACAACCCGTGGATTGTGGAATCATGGATTTAACAACCACTTGATAAATGACTGGTCAAACTTGCAATGGTGTTGAAGAAGTGATAGTTACACCTGGGTCTTTGTACTTATGTCACTCACAGTGTCACCACAGTCATGGCTCACAATTACAACAAATGCAACATCTCATGGTCATTTGAAAGCTGTTTACAACCTTCTTCACCAGCTTCCTAGAAGCAAAGTTAAGGAGGGAGCCAGCAGGAGGTTGCAAATAGCAGTCATACAATGTCCTTGTTTAACAACCTGTGGTGTTTCACTTAACAACAGCAACCAGAAGTGCTGGAATTTCTATCTCTAAGCATCACAGTAACACAACATCACACTTTACTAGGCTTCCTGATTTGTGCTTGCACTGAAACAAATGCAACTTTCCCAAAGCCTAGAAAACAGTGAAATAATGGAAGAACCCAGTTCTCTATTCAGTTTAACCTTTCTGTATCATCAGCTGAATGCCTGAACAAGAGTCTTGGATTCTTGGCCCTATGTTGTGGCTCTTTTCACTACCACCCTCATACATTTATTATAAATACAAAAATAACAACAGGATGTAAGGTATAGAATGTTTCTGGAACAGATTCTAGTCAAAGCTTGATGCAACAGACAAAAAAAAATCAGACAAATGTAATGCAATTATTTTAGGCTAGTATGCAAAATTAAATAATAGGAATTGATTAAATTGACTTTCTCTAAATAGAGAAAAGATATTGGATGTTTATTGTGGAGAAATGGGAATAAGAATATTTAATTTTTCTAAAACCAATTACTGTATTTTCCGGCGTATAAGACGACTGGGCGTATAAGACGACCCCCCAACGTTTGAGATGATTTTCAAGATTTTTCGTCTTATACGCCGGAAAATCAGTGAGCCCGGGAAGGCACGCCCTCCCCTCTCACTGTGGAGGAAGCAGGGCAGGCTGGCGTCTGGCGGGAGCTGGCAGGGCAGTCCTGCGCACGCTCCCCAGCTGTTAAGGAGCACTCCTTAGCAGCCGGGGATTGCGCGCATGTGCAGGACTGCCCTGCCGGCTCCCGCCCGACGCTCTTCCCTCTTGAGGCAGCATCACTCCCCAGCTCCTAAGGAGTCCTCAGGGATGCTGCCTCAAGAGGGAAGGACTGCCCTGCCGGCTCCCGCCTGACGCCAGACGGCTCCGCCGATGCTGCTTCAAGAGGGAAGAGCGTGAGGCGCCTGCCATGGCTCTTGAGGCAGCATCCCCGGGGACTCCTTAGGAGTCAGGGAGCAATGCTGCCTCAAGAGGGAAGAGCATCGGGTGGGAGCCGGCAGGGCAGTCCTGAACACGTGCGCACTCCCCAGCTGCTAAGGAGTGCTCCTTAACAGCTGGGGAGCGCGCGCGTGCGCAGGACTGCCCTGCCAGCTCCCGCCAGACGCCAGCCTGCCCTGCTTCCTCCACAGTGAGATGGGAGGGCGTGCCTTCCTGGGCTTGCTGATTTTCCGGCGTATAAGACGACTGGGCGTATAAGACGACCCCCCAACTTTTGAGGTGATTTTCATGGGTTTAAAAAGTCGTCTTATACACCAGAAAATATGGTAGTACATTTGTAACTGAGGAAGAAGAAGCTAACTGTTAACAGAGGGGAACTTTCTTCCACTATTTCTGTTTATTAGGACACTGATTGGAGACAGGTTTCCAGATTTCCATTGTCTACTTACAAGGTTTTTGGTATAAGAAGACTTGTGCACATTGACCTCTCTCTCTCCGATCCATTCTGATACTCCAATAGATTTTTTTCTGAAACATTTGAGAGTTGTAAAAGAGCCAGAGAAAAAGTTATTTTTTATTGTCTGATGCTGCTATATTAGTGCAAGAACATCACTGAAAACAGCATAAGACAACATCTATTCACACTGTGAACAAAACACCATAGACAGATGGTTTCTTCCTAACTGAAAGAAATAAAATTAGATATAGCCCCAAATACCATTCGGTTCAGGGATCTTGTGTTTTCAAAATTCAGATAAACAAGTCAGTATTTAGATCAGACACCTGAAAAATGTTTACGTTTAATGTATTTATTATCTGGCTACAACTTAAGAAAATGACTATCATCTCATGAACATACATTATTGTAAATAATAGGATTTTGGTCTACCGATCGTATCACAATACACTGCATTTACTTAAGAATCTTCAATTGCAGAGATATTTATTTTATCTAAAGATCTGGTGCTTTAAATAAGGAGGAATTCAAGTTATAGACTTTATATATCCTTTAAATTTACAGTTCTGAAATCTTAAGTTGTGATATCCAAATGGCCATTTTTTAATAAAATTTATGATTATGGATGTGATGTTCTTACACTAATACAGCAGCATCAGACAGTAAAAGACCACTTTTTCTCTTGTTCTTTTACACCTTTAAAATGTTTCAGAAAAAAATCTATTGGAGTACCAAAGCACATTCTTTTGCTAGGTTTCAGTGAATACCTTCTAAAAATATTCTTTATCTATATACTAAAAAAACTTATAAGAGGGACTTGAAATTACAGGAACCTTGGGTGGGAGTGACCATGTCATATTAAAATTTAATATAATGCAAACACAGGCAATAGAACATAATTATACCAGAGTCATAGATTTTAAAAGAGCTGATTTAACAAACCCAGAGAGAGCTTGGGAAAGATTCCTTGGATAAAAATCTTAAAGGGGCAAACAACTCAAGAAGCTTGGGAAACTGATCTTAAAACCCCAGGCCAGCACAATACCACTAAAAAAGAAAAACAAGAAACTCAGGAAGAAACCAACATGATTGCACAAAGATCTCTCTGATAAACTGAAAGACAAAAAGGATAAGTACAAATAATGGAAAGAGGGACACTTAACTAAGGCAAAATATAAGCAGATAGCCCGAATCTGCAAAGATGAAGTCAGGAAAGCAAAGGCAATGAACAAAGACTTGCAAACAAAAGTGAAAGATAATTTTTAAAAAAGTTTCTTTCAACAAATAAGTAACAAGAAAAAAATCCAGGAAACAGTCTGTCCACTAAAGGGAGAAGAGGGCAAGCAAGTAATAGCAACAGAAAGAAAGCAGAGCTGCTTAACTCATTCTTTGCATTGGTCTTCATGCAAAAAGAAACTATACCCCAACCTACCAAAAACATAACTGTAAAAGACAGACTAGAAATAAAAATTAAAATAAGCAAGAAAATGGAAAGGGAACACCTGTCTGATCCTGATGAATATAAATCACCGGGACCTGGCAGATTACATCCCAGAGTACTAAAAGAGCTGGCAGATGTCATTTCAGAACCATTGTACCATATCTTTCAAAAATCCTGGAGCATCGGGAAACTACCAGAGGACTGAAAAAGAGCTGATGTGGTTCCAATCTTCAAAAAAGGAAAAATAAAAACTTCCAGGAAACTGCAGACTAATCAGTCTAACATCAATATCTAAGAAAATACTGGAAAAGATAATTGAAAAACAGATCTGTGAACATCTAGAAACAAATAAAGTTATAACTAGAAGTGAGGACTGATTTGTTAAAAACAGATCATGCCAAACCAATTTTATTTCATTCTTTGATAAAGTAACTAAATTAGTAGACCAGTGAAATGCTGTGGACATAGTATACCTAGACTTCAGTAAGGCATTCAACAAAGTAAACCACAACCTACTTCTTGGTAAGCTAGAAAAAAGTGAGATAGGTAGCATCATCACCAGACGAATTTGTAACTGATTGACAAACCATACTCAATGAATAATCTTTAATGGTACTACATCTACATGGAGGAAAGTAAACAGTGGGGTTCCACAAGTTTATATCTTAGACCCAGTATTCTTTAATATCTTCATAAATGACTTAGATGAGGGAATAGAAGGGGAGCTCATCAAATTTGCAGATAATATTAAGCTGGCAGGAATAGCCAACACCCTAGGTGACAGAGTCAAGATCCAGATGGCTCTTGACAGACTTGAACACTGGGCCTTATCTAAGAAAATGAATTCAATATAGAGAAAAGTGAAGTCTTATAGTTAGGCAAGTAAAACCAAAAGTACACATACAGATTAGGTGAAATGTGGCTTAAGAATACAGAGAAGAGCAACAAAGGTGATTAGGGGACTGGTGGCTAAAACATAAAAAACGGTTGCTGGAATTGGGTATGTCTTGTTTAATGAAGAGAAGGACGAGGGGTGACATGATAGCAGTGTTCCAATATCTCAGGGGTTGCCATAAAGAAGAGGGAGTCAAGCTACTCTCCAAAGCACCTGGAGGCAGGACAATAAGCAACAGATGGAAACTAGTCAAGGAGAGAAGCAACCTAGAACTAAGGAGAAATTTCCTGACAGTTAGAACAATTAATCAGTGGAACAACCTGCCTCCAGAAGCTGTGAATGCTCCAACACTGGAAGTTTTTAAGAAGAGACTGGAAAGCCATTTGTCTGAAATGGTATAGGGTTTCCTGCCTGAGCAGGAGGTTGGACTACTAGATGACCTTCAAGGTGCCTTCCAACAATGTTGTTGTTGTTGTTGTTATATTATATTATTAGTATTAGTATTATTAGTATTATTTACATCACAGCTAATTGATAATTAACGTAAAAAGAGTCAATGCACTCTGAGAATTTGAGGTAATAAAGATCTAATAAGTTTGTGTCACAATTTGTGGAAGATGGACAATAGAATAATACATGGGCCATTGTTTCAATTGCTCTTGATCTGGAGTGACAAACAAAATTTCCCTTCAGAATTTCTAAGCATGCAGGTATTAGAATTCTTTGAAATATTGGCATAGCAATTTGATTGAGATATCAATCTTATAACTATGTCTGGTGACTTGATCATCTAAATAGACATTAGCAGAGATTAAGCTGCTTTTAACATGTTCCTTTCTACCAAAACACACTTGTTCCTCCTGGATACCCCAATATGGTCAAATTATGAAAGGAGAAGTTATAATAATGCAGCTTCTCCAGCCCCCTTTTTCTATTTATATTTTGTAAATAAAGAGTCATCATGTGGGACTAAGCCTACAGTAGGAAGTATACAATTTCAAAGATACTGTATTGATTTAAAGATTCATTCACCCTGAAATCTAAAGGTGTCTCAAATATTAAGCTGCTTCTCCACAAAGTAAAGATGCTTTAGACACTCACACCCATGCAGCACCCATGCAGCACAATTGCTCTTCTATTGACTGTTGGAAAGCAAGTAGCACAAAACAATGAAAATAATGTATTCACACAGAGCTATGGGAGAAAGTGAAAAAAGGGATTAGCCACAATTCAAAGCATGTACTGTAGCTTCAGACATTCTTGGTATCTCCTGAAAGTTTTGTAACTATGCAGCTTTGGTAAACATCACAGGCAATGCCCAACCTAGAATTTTTTTTGGATGCTGTTGGCAAGCTGAGACAGCCTTTCCCCCTAGAATACTGGGCCAAAGTTATTTGAGACTTTTAATATTGTTTCATTGAGTTGAATCATGTGGCCTCTTCACTTCACTGAAGAAAAAAGTGGTCTCCACAACACAGATCACTCATAAGCAAATTTGTCACATCAAATGGCACAAAATGTAACAGTGCTGTAGGTTTATGAATTCACAACTGCCTATAATAATTTGTAAAAAATCATTATTTGATTTTTCATAGTGAACTACAGAAATGTTCAGATGAATATTTTAGCAAGGACATGTGCCAAGTGATAAGGATGAAGGGACACATTTGAAAAAAGCTCTGCAGACAATGTAATCTGAATAATGTAAGAGAAATGTTGTTCACAGCCAGGACTATTGATGCAAATCAATAGTTCCTGGGCAACTAATCTGAAGACAGCTTGCATAGACACAGGGTAATCATAATTGTGCTTGGGGGGGATGCTTCAAGATTCTAGAACATGGGTGTCAAACTCCATGTCACGTGACGTGTCACAACTATGGTGACTTTTTTTGCATTGCCGGAGCTGGGGTGGGCATGGCCTCCATATGATGAAACCGGCCCACAGGCCGGCAGTTTGACATCCCTGTTCTAGAAGGATCTTCTAGGGAAACAGAGGAGAGACCAACTACCAGCTTCTTAGATGTAGAATTTAAAAGTAAAGTATGACTGCAATTTCTTTCAGGCTTTCAGTTAAGCTATGGCAGACATGTCAAACACAAGGCCCGGGGGCCAGATCCGGCCCGCGAAGTGGTTTTATGTGGCCCGCGAAGCCATCCTGGAAACAGTGAGGGAACGGCCCCCACTGCCTTGGCCCTGGCCCAGAGACCCTCCTCCTGCCAGAGACCCTCAGATCTGTCCCACTCCTGCCCAGGCCCCCATAGGCACCCTTGATGCAAATGATGTAGAGCTGGCCACGCCTACCCAGTAGGCCACACCCACCCTGGCCATACCCACCAGGCCCCCTGAGGGCAACCGCAATGCTGATGCGGCCCTCAATGAAATTGAGTTTGACACCCCTGAGCTATGGTAATGAATTTGCTTTGATGAGCTTTGTAGAAAACCTATACCAGAAATAACATGTGGTGTGCACAGCCTTGCTGTATTCTATAACTCTCCATAGGTTTCAGTAACATTAATCATGTTACCCTTCAGGATTGTTTATTAGAATTAAGCCTTGGGAACAAAACTTTTGCAGTATCCTTCATGTCAGCAAAATGTAGATAACATCATAGAAAAATACAGTTCAATACCTAGGGATAGACCTATGATGCTCTACAGCAGACATGTCAAACTCGTGACGTCACATGACGTTGTGCAACGTATCAGGACGGTTTTGCCATTGCCAGCAATGGGGTGGGTGTGGCTTCCAGATAACGTGTCCGGCCCATGGGCCGGCAGTTTGACATCCCTGCCCTACAGTGTTTTCATCTGATCTCCCTATTCAACATTTACACGAACCATGTTCCTTCATTTTCAAGGAAGAAATAAGTAGTCTTGAATAGCACCTAATTCTTTTTTTAAAAATGGGCTGGAGGAGGAAGAATATCATGTCTTTGCATCCAAAGGTACTGTAAGGGGTCATCATAGAAATTAGCTTTCTAAATTCTTTGATTTATCTTTTGCCAGTCATCCTCCTCATCTGAATTAAATATAAGATTTCTTTCCTTCATGATACTATTAGAAATTTTTAAACATAGGGAGAATGATATTGTCTAGATTCCAAGTTTATCCATTGAAAATGAAAGGGCAGGTCCAAAATAAGCTTATTAAGGTCAGGCCTACCTATGTTGGCGGACATATAGGACAAGCTTCTTACTCACACAAGGAACAAAAATTGTAGTCCTTCCTGGACAAATGCCATAAGCACAGTATATGTTATTCCAGAAACATGAGGTTCCAACTGCATTTGTGCAATATTAAACTAAGATAATGGGGAAAAATGATCCTTTCTTATACCAAAAGTTTAAACAGGTAGCTAATAAACAGTAAGGACTTCAAATTCTAATGGAAATGATCAATTTCTCTCATCTCCAATAGAAAAAGTATTCCTCAGAAATTTCACTCAGTACAGAGTGCTGTATTATACAGAGTGCTCCCCAGTGACTCTAAAGTAGGGTGTCAAACTGCCGGCCTATGGGCCGGACGTGTCATGTGGAAGCTGTGCCTATCCCATTGCCAGCAATGGCAAAACAGTCCCGATACGTTGCATGACATTACACGAAGTCGTGAGTTTGACATGTCTGCTCTAAAGTGAAAAAGAGGCAGAAACTCTGGAGCATGCAGAAGCACTCAAGTTTAATCAACAGAGCAGCTACAGAGTTATAATGGACAGGACAGACTTAATGGATTCAGGCAGGGTGGGAAATTATGACCCCTTTACAACCTGTGAAGTTCATGTCCCAGAATTCTTGAGCTAGCCAGGCTGGGTCAGGAATTCTGGGAGTTGAAGTCCACAGATTGTAAGAGGAACATAGTTGCCCACTGTTGTGATTCAGGGTCAGCCTGTGGGTTCGGCAGTTGGGTCGGACGATGACTCAGAGGAGGAGGGGGGTGTTGAGGATCTTGCTGATGATAGCCCTCAGGCAGGCCCCTCGCACTTGGTCACCATGGAGACCCAGCTGTGTGAGCCTGACAGTGTGGATGAAGATGACCCACAGCTGGCTCTGTTCAAGGACGCCCAACGCAGGAGGCAGTCAAGTAGGAGCAAGCAGAGGAAGGCTGTGGGGCTTTTCGGAAGGAGGCAAAGAGAGGCCACGCCCTGAACTCTTTATAAAGGGAATGTTTGGGGAGGGCTGGTTTGCTGAAAGCAACCGCTCCGATAGTGTTTCAACGCTCCTGTATCTTGGTACGTGTTTTGTTTGTTTTTGTAATAAATTTGGCAGACGTATTCCAGCCTCTTGCCGTTTATAAAGGGGTTGCCTTTTCTGCAAGGCCGGTAGCAGGCTGGTACAGAACACCCACACCTGGAATAAGGTGTAACTTAGAATAGGGAACTTTTTCAGATTTCCAGTATAGAATATGACACTTTTACCTGACCAATCATATGAAGCTCTCAAATTTATGAAAATATCAATGAAAACCATTTCATAACAAGGAAAAACAGAACAGTAAACTGTGGAAGCAGGCGCTATACATGAACACTATAATCACATGCTGCTCTGCAGATTTCTGCCTCCTATCAGCACAACTTTACTGTTGTAAAGTGCACAATTGCTTTTTCATTACAGCAACACTATGATCTCTTAGCAAAATAGCCCGAGTCTATTGAGAAAGCTTCTCACATACAATTTAGAAATTAATGCCATCAAAAAGAATGCAATATTTGGTATCTTAAATGATAAAGAAGCTAGGCAACATTATACCCTAAACAGTAATCTTAATTCTTTCAAAGCTTTTGTAGAGAGATAAAATTAATGAAGGAGAGGGAAGAAATGATTGTACGGCATTAGATATTATAAGGTACCACATTTGTTACATTAGCAACACTTTGCTGGGGAATAATTATTGTTTCCACGCAACAGCCTGCAATTGCTTAAAAAAATAGTTAAGCACTCAACTGAGACAAATAATACTACTGATGAAATGCATAGAAGAAATTTGTTTTAGAATTCAATAGGCTTACAAATTATTTTACAAAGAGTACTATTTTAATGTTTTATTTTTTTACCTAGTTACAGCCGTGTACAAATTATGACTGTAAGTTTATTGCTCTACCCACAGCTCCTAACATATAATGTATTATAAACATAAAACGTAACAGTCAAATAGTAAAATTATAAAATAAAGTAATAAAAATAGGATTAAATGTAAAAACATGACAGCAAGACTGAGTCAAAGCTACAACTTTGAAGTTAAGAATATTTTTCTACGTTTAAGTGACAGGAGAGAAAAAGTAGCAACTTGGTTGCTGACAGATGAGAACATGTCTACAAGATAGTTCAGGGTTGTTGTTTTTTTTTTTTTTTTGAGATCAGAGCCCTTGAGTTCCCCTACAATCAATAATTTAGACCTAATCTCATTGTAAATGGGGAGGTGGAAGAAATAATGAATAATGTCCTCCACTTGATGAAGTCCTCAAAATAGTGATGTTATTTGACAGGGAGCTTGCAATACCTTCCTTTGAGGGAAGTGATGTGGTCTGCCCTTGAAGGGGTTTTAAAAGCTTCTCAGTAAAACATTGGAAATATTAATCAGGTCACGGGGGAGTCATCTATACTTTTTATAGTAACGATAACAAGGTGAAAAGTTGGGCAACTGTACTACAGTGGAATCTTTATTGGCATCCCTTTCAAAAAAACCCTATCTCTAATCAACTATGACTGTTTATATTCTTTTTACAATCATAACTATTTCACTCTACAAAGCTTTTTCACTCAACAATCTGTTTCTCCATAATGCCAAATACTGCAAATATAGACTGGTTTCATCAGTATAGGCTCCCAAGGACAAGGTATCTAAAATTACTATATATTTTGGAAAATTAGAATAAGTATAGAATGATATGCCAAATCTTTGTATCAACATTACTAGCAATAAGTGAAAAATGGTGATTGGATTAAGATTTAGTCAGATTTATTTCAAATTTAATTACAAACCTAAGCATACTTAAATCTGGATCCAACATAATTCTGTCAGGAATAGAGAATTTAAAAATTGTTTCTTTTTTTAAATAAATAAATTGTACTCTAACTCAAAATAACAGCTAAAGTGAATATTGCTGAAATCTACGAAATACCACAATTTAAGCACGTCAGACCCCTATCATTCTGCTTTTTGTGGAAATAAAAACTTCTAGTTTTCAGGTACAATGTGTTGCAGAACAACTAATACATTATCCCACTAATGTAAAATGGAAAAGGCCAGCGTATAGCATAATTTAATATGTGGCTAAAGGAGTGGTGTAAAGGAGAAGGCTTTGGTTATATTAGTCATGATGTCTGTAGCTGCTCCAATGAAAAAATGTATAAAAGAGATGGTCTGCATCCATCCAAGAAAGGGACTGAGTTACTTGGCAATAAAATCACAGCTTTTTTGGAGGAACATTTAAACTAAATAATGGGGATAGTGAGTTAATTGATACAGAACATCACTGTCCCCGGCAATCTAAGAAAATAGGGGAAGTCAGGCACCACACAAGTTATGTAGCAAGTAAACACAGGGTCAGTCATAAAGGACTCAAATGTCTATACACCAATGCACAGAGTATGAACAGTAAGCAGGGTGAACTAGAAATTCAGGTAAATAAGGGCAGATATGATATTGTTGCCATTACGGAAACATGGTGGGACGAAACCTACAAATGGAACACATAGCTAGAGGGATTTAAACTATTTAAAAGAAACAGACTAAACAAAAGAGGAGGAGGAGTTGCTCTATATATAAGAAATAACTTTATCTGTACAGAAATAGAGCACAACAATGACGAAAACTGTAAACTTGAAAGCATTTGGGTCAATATAAAAGGGGGAAAAATGACATTGCCATAGGTGTATACTATAGGCCGCCCAACCAAGCAGAGGAAATAGATGAACTTTTTGCTAGTCAGCTAACTAAGGTATGTAAGAAGCACATCACAACAGTAATGGGGGACTTTAATTACCCTGATATCAACTGGGAGACAAACTCTGCACCAAGTGGAAGATCAAACAGATTCCTGTCAAACCTAGCAGACAACTTTCTCTCCCAAAAAGTAGAGAAGGGAACTAGGGGATTAACCATATTGGATTTAATTCTCACAAACAGAGATGTAATGATAGAAGGTGTCGAGGCCACAGGAACCTTGGGGGGAAGTGATCATGCAATATTGGAATTCAACATTCTGGAGGCACAAGCAATAGAACACAGCCAAACTAGAGTCTTGGACTTTAAAAGAGCTAATTTCAATAAACTTAGAGAGACCTTGGGAAGAATTCCATGGATGAGAATCCTAAAGGGGAAAACAACTCAAGAAGCTTGGGAAATTTTGAAAAGTGAGATAATAAAGGCCCAGTCTAGCACAATACCAACAAAGAAGAAAAATAACAGCT
Source organism: Vipera ursinii (assembly GCF_947247035.1). Classification (NCBI taxonomy): domain Eukaryota; kingdom Metazoa; phylum Chordata; class Lepidosauria; order Squamata; family Viperidae; genus Vipera; species Vipera ursinii. The sequence continues at coordinate 85,804,392 of NC_139513.1, forward strand.
CTCAAAAGAAACCAGCATGGCTGCATAAAGAACTCTCTGATAAATTGAAAGATAAAAAGGACAAGTATAAGAATTGGAAAGAGGGGCACATAACTAAGTCAGAATATCAGCAAATAGCCCGTGCCTGCAAAGATGAAGTGAGGGAAGCTAAGGCTCAAAATGAACTAAGGCTTGCGACCAAAGTCAAAAATAACAAAAAAAGCTTCTTTCAACATATAAAAAACAAGAAAAAAGTTAAGGAAATGATTGGTCCATTAGTGGGTGAAAGTGGCAAGAGGGTGACAAACAATAGGGAGAAAGCAGAACTATTTAATTCGTTTTTTGCATCTGTCTTTACACAAAGGGAAAAAACAGTCCAATCTACCCAAACCAGTGCCATAAAAAACAGAATAGAAACGCAAGTTAAGATAGGCAAGAAAATGGTAAGTGAGCACCTGTCCAGCCTAGGCGAGTTCAAATCACCAGGACCAGATGGATTACACCCCAAGGTTCTCAAGGAACTGGCAGACGTGGTCACAGAACCACTGAACTATATTCTGTGATCTCGGAGTCTTAGTAGACAATCACTTCAATATGAGCCAGCAGTGTGCTGCAGCTGCCAAAAAAGCCAACACAGTGCTAGGCTGCATTAACAGAGGGATAGAATTAAGATCAAGTGAAGTACTAATACCACTTTACAATGCTTTGGTAAGGCCACACCTGGAATACTGCATCCAGTTTTGGTCACCATGATGTAAAAAAGATGTCGAGACTCTAGAAAGGGTACAGAGAAGAGCAACAAAGATGATTAGGGGGCTGGAGGCTAAAACATAAAGGGAACGGTTGCTGGAATTGGGTATGTGTAGTTTAATGAAGAGAAGGGTGAGGGGTGACATGATAGCAGTGTTCCAATATCTCAGGGCCTGCCACAAAGAAGAGGGAGTCAAGCTATTCTCCAAAGCACCTGAAAGCAGGACAAGAAGCAATGGATGGAAACTAGTCAAGGAGAGAAGCAACCTAGAACTAAGGAGAAACTTCCTGACAGAACAATTAACCAGTGGAACAATCTGCCTCCAGAGGTGGTGAATGCTCCAACAGTGGAAGTTTTTAAGAAGAGACTGGACAGCCATTTGCCTGAAATGGTATAAGGTTTCCTGCCTGAGCAGGGGGTTGGACTATATGACCTCCAAGGTCCCTTCCAACCTTGTTGTTGTTGTTGTTGTTGTTGTTGTTGTTGTTGTTGTTGTTGTTGTTGTTGTTATTATTATTATTATTATTATTATTATTATTATTATTATTATTATTATTATTATTACTATGTACAGAGGAATATCATATTTTATTAAGGCCAAAAATAAGGTTTAATATTAAGCTTATGCATCCACAGAGCTTCTGTATTGATTGGTCTATATTGCTTTTTTCTGACTTATACATTCTATTGAACATTTCATTTTGATGTACTGCAATGGATTTTTTCACTCAGGAGACTTTCATTTATTACTAATGTTTTCATTGATCTGGATTTTGTTATTTGTTGCAATCCTATGTAAGATTTCACCACAGCAAAATTGATCAACATGAATGTACCAGAAAAAAATTCCAACATAAACTTTCATGTATTTATTTATTTATTTATTTGTGTTTTTATAAACCGCCCTTCTCCCGAGGGACTCGGGGCAGTGTACAGAGTAAGGTAGGTATACAGATTGAACAATAGTGAAAAACAATAGCAAAAACAAACTGGGACCCCAATTAGAGCTATCAGGCCAGGCCGGACTGCTGGAATAGGTAAGTTTTTAAGTTGCGCCGGAAGGTGCGGAGGTCGGGGGCCATCCGGATTTCGGTTGGCAAGCAGTTCCAGAGGGCTGGCGCACCCACTGAGAATGCCCTCCCCCTGGGGGCCACCAGCCGACATTCCTTGAGCGGTGGCACCCTGAGGAGGCCCTCTCTGTGGGAGCGCACAGGACGGTGGGGTGCTGACATTGGCAAAAGGTGCTCCCGTAGGTAGTCCGGACCCATGCCATGTAGGGCTCTGTATGTCATTGTTAGCACCTTGAACTTCACACGGAAGGCAACCGGAAGCCAGTGCAGTGCACGGAGGAGAGGTGTGATATGGGAGTATCGGGAGGCTCCCAAGAGTGTCCGTGCCGCTGCACTTTGCACCAGTTGAAGCTTCCGAGTGGATCTCAAGGGCAGCCCCATGTAGAGAGCGTTACAGTAGTCTAGGCGAGAGGTCACAAGGGCATGGGTGACTGTACGTAAGGCATCCAGGTCCAGATAAGGCCGTAGTTGACGAACTAGTCGAACCCGGGAGAAGGCCCCCTTGGTCACAGCTCCTATGTGATCTTCCAGGGAGAGCTGCGAGTCTAGGAGGACACCCAGGTTGCGGGCCCTATCAACAGGGGGTAGTAATTTGTCCCCGATGTTAAGGGATGGGATGTTCTGAGTATCCTGGCTTGCCGGTACGTACAGCCATTCAGTCTTGTCCGGGTTCAGTTGAAGCCTGTTCCTCCCCATCCATTCCCGGACCGCTTTCAGGCAGCGGGACATTACATTGAGGGCATCACTGATGTTGTTTGGAGTTGAGATGAAAAGCTGGGTGTCATCAGCATACTGATGGTACCCTACTCCAAAGCTGTGAATGATCTCACCCAGCGGTTTCATGTAGATGTTGAACAGGAGAGGCGAGAGGACCGACCCCTGGGGGACTCCGCAAGCGAGAGGCCGCGGGGTCGACCTCTGTCCCCCTGCCAGCACCGACTGCGAGCGACCCTGGAGAAAGGAGGAGAACCAACGCAGAACCGTGCCTCCCACTCCCAGTCCCCTGAGGCATCGCAGCTAGATACCATGGTCGATGGTATCGAAAGCCGCCGAGAGGTCAAATAAGACTAGGACAGAGGAATGGCCCCTGTCCCGGGCTCTCCAGAGATCATTCATCAGAGCGACCAATGCCGTCTCCGTGCTGTAGCCCGGCCTGAAGCCCGATTGGTTCGGGTCTAGATAAACCGCTTCATCCAGGATCTGAGGAAGTTGGTGCGCCACCACGCTCTCAACAACCTTCGCAAGGAAGCGAAGATTGGACACTGGACGAAAGTTATTCAAAGAGGATGGGTCCAAGGTGGGCTTCTTGAGGAGAGGTCTCACCACCGCCTCCTTCAAAGCGGTGGGGAAGTGACCCTCACTCAGAGAAGCAGAGATGACTGACAGGAACCAGCCTCGTGTCCCCTCTCGAGCTGCATAAGCCAGCCAGGAAGGGCACGGGTCCAGTAAGCATGTGGAGGAGCTCAACCTCCTCATAATCCTGTCCACTTCCTTAGGAGTCACAGGATCAAATTCCTCCCAGATGACGTCGACAAGACTGTCCATGTCTTGTTCTTCCAGCTCAGCCCAGTTGGAGTCCAGGCCGGTTCGAATCCGAGCAATTTTATCCAGCAGATATTGACCGAATTCCTCGGCTCGACCCTGCAAGGGTTCCTCCCTCACCTCTTGGTTCAGTAGGGAGCGAGTCACCCTGAACAAGGCAGCCGGGCGATTATCTGCGGACGCGATGAGGGTGGAAAAGTAGTTGGATTTTGCCACCCTTATCGCAGCGAGATAAGACCTGGTGAGGATTCTTAATCGCAATCGGTCGGATTCGGATCGACTGGATCTCCAACGGCTCTCTAGGCCCCGTCTCCGGCGCTTCATCTCCCGGAGCTCCGCGGTGAACCATGGGGCTCGCTGGGATCTGCGCCGGGTCAGAGGCCGCAAGGGTACAACTCGGTCCAGAGCCTCCGTGGCTGCCTTTTCCCAGGCTTCCACTAAGGCATCCGCCGAGCTGTGAGCAGGGAGTGCATGTGCGTCCCCAAGCGCAGCCTGGAACCTATCAGGGTCCATTAGGCGCCTAGGGTGGTACCATCTGGCTGGCACCGTGCACCCACGGTGAGGGGTGGCAAAGGGGAAGTCTAGCCGCAGGAGGTGGTGATCGGTCCATGACAGGGGCGTAACAGTCGTGGCACCCCCACCGATATCATCACGCCACTGTCCAGACAAGAACACCAAGTCTGGGGTGTGGCCTCTCTCATGAGTCGGTCCAGAAATTATTTGCGACAGGTCCATGGCCGCCATGGAAGCCATGAACTCCCAAGCCAGTTCGGACGATCCTCCCAGGGACGGTAGGTTAAAGTCGCCCAAGACCATGAGTTTTGGGAATTCAACCACCAACCCTGAGAGGACATCGAGTAGCTCGGGCAGGGCCGCCGCTGCATGATTAGGTGGTAGGTACGCCAGCAGCAGGCCCAACTGCGCCCCCGGGCTGTATCTCAGTAGGAGAGACTCACACCCGACCATCTGAGGGACGGTGGTCTCTCGCGGGCTAAGGGACTCCCTGATGATAACTGCCACTCCCCCGCCCCTCCCATGAGTCCGAGGCTGGTGCAGCACCTGGAAACCTGGCGGGCAGAGGTCAACCAGGGGTACACCACCCTCTGGGCCCAGCCAGGTTTCCGTGATGCAAGCCAGGTCCGCGTGCTCGCTCTCCACTAGGTCACGAACGAGGTGAGCTTTGTTAGCTACAGACCTGGCATTCAGGTAGACCAGCCTTAGCATAGGAGGCTGCACGCCTTCGCTCCCGGGTCCTCCGGGGAAGTACAGATGGTCGGAGCGTCTCACCGCTTGTACAGAGCGGAGATGACACTCCCGGTGACGATACGGCCCTCTGTTTGTGCACCTTCTGCCGTTCCCCACCATCCTGGGAATGGGCTGTTTGTCCGTACGCCACTGGGTATTATCGGCGACTGGTCCTCGTTTTATACCGTCGCGAGTGGTCGTAGGCGTGGCCTGCGTTATGGTGGCTGGAAGGCGTGCCTTTCCCGAGCAACCATAATCTTCTCCCACCCCCCTCCCTAACCCCACAAAAAACTTAACTAAGAACTTAATCAGGGGCCTCTTGTTGGGCTTATGCTGGAGGCCCCTGACCCTATCTTATCAAATGATTAGATCAATTTTGCCTTTTAATATGAATAAGAAAGAAAACATTTACATTTTAGATGTTTAGTTCATTTTTGATAACCATCATTACTTTAAAGGTATCCACTTTAACTACTGTGACACAATAATCATTTGTTTTTAGCTTGTGTGGAAAATAGCTCATACATTACACTAATATCAATGCCAAAATGTACATAAATCACTTCTTTCAAAGGTAAACTTTTTTATGATTGGAAGAACAGAAAATTCAAATTAATCTGAAATGATTTTTGCCCCTATCAAAACTTATTTTTATCATTTCTCCTTTTACCCAAATATACAAAATAATATTATTCACAAGTGAAAAATTCAAATTCAACTTCCCCCCCCAAAAGTCTGAACTTCCTAACTTCCACTGTCCTAAGATATAGTGGAATTTAATTTAAGAATTCTCTAAAAGCATAGTTAAGGATCATTTATCCAAAATACATCTGGAATAAAATTAGTCAGATCCTATAGCAACAGTAATAGCACTTAGATTTATATACCGCTTCACAGTGCTTTACAGCCCTCTCTCTAAGCTGTTTACAGAGTCAGCATATTGACTCCAACAATCTGGATTCTCATTTTACTGACCTCAGAAGGAATATCTATTCCTTAATATGTTGGAATATTTATTGACCTAGGTTTACGTCTGAATCATTACGAAAAAGTGTTTATTTTGCTTATCTCTTTCCCTGCATTTATATTTCTGTCCGTCCCAATCTTATTTCAAAGTTCTACATAAATCATATCTGGAGAAAACCCGCAATGCAACAAAAAGGGCAATGTCCTAGCTAGCTCCTTGATTATTTTAGTTTACAATATATCAGGGTTTTTTTCTCTTCAGACATGTCCTTCTTTCATATCCTGAAAGCTTCCTCTGTGGGAATCATGTGACAAACATACTGAACTCAATCATTTTATGATGGTGGACAGCATGCAAGAAAAAATTTCTAAGTGGAACAAGAAGGTGGTGCTAATGCTAGAAGTCAATTGTTGTAACTGAAACATCCTAGGCTTCAGACAAAATACAATATTCTTGCTACCAGACAAAATACAATATTCTTGCTACCAAGGGACAAACTCCCTTGGCAAGAGATGTTAAAAATTAGCCCTCTGTTTTGCCTTTTGTGGATCTCTCTGTGCTGCTGAATGTATACTGTTTTTGATTCCTAATAACCAGAAATTTAACTTAGAACAACACATCATGTTTGCAAAATAGGTTTGCTCTTCAAGATAAACAAAAAAGTCAGAGTGACAATTTATTCTATTTATAAAATTGCATATGCCACCTACTCATTAGATTCTAGTTAATTTACAAAAATAAAAATATAAAACAGTATAAAGAAAAAAACACATGTAAAATCATAATCATTGCTCATCTCAGCCAGAGGAGACACACACACAATTACCTCATAGCTGGATTACTGTACAATGCTTTCATCTCCACAAATGCAAATTCATTAGCCTATATACAAACAAAACAATATTCTACCATAGGAAGTTTTTAACTCACTGTACATATTATTTGATTATGTGCCATCAAGTCAATGTGACTCTCAGTATTCACATAGATAGATTTTCTCAATCATTTTGTCCCTAATACAATCCTTCAGGTTTTGTAACCATCACCAATGTAACTGGGTGCCTTACTGCTTCTTTTCTTTCCTCCTTCTCTTTCTTTCCTTCGCCTCTCCCAGCATTACATTACATTAATCTCCAGAGAGGTAGGTCTTTGAAACTGTATCCAAAGTATGATGAGTTAAGTCTGGTCATTTGTGCCTCAAATGAGAACTTTGGGTTGACTTGTTCCATTTGTTTGTTTACTTGCCTACCAATAGTATTCCCAGTAGACTTCTCCAACATCAAAGTTCAAAAACATCAATACTCTTTCTATCCTGCTTATTCAAAATCCAATTTTCTCTTTCATAGAATGTCACAGGGAAAACCATAGTTTGCACTATTCTGATTTTTATAGGTACAGACATAGCACAGCATCTGATTATCTGTTCCAAGGCCTTAATGTCTCCCCTACCAAGTGGTTGTCTGCAGTGTATTTCTTGACTGTTCCTTTGCTGTTCAAGTAAAAAACTAAAAGGCAGAAACTATCTACCACTTTGATATCTTCATTATCAAATTCTAAAGCTGGCTGCTCCACTTGTTAACTTTTTATTTATTTATTTATTTATTTTATTAAATGTGCTATCCATTATTACTACATTTCTCACTGATAAAGTTACTGTAACACTATAGTCTTTGTATTTAATTTTATTCCAATATTTTCACTGTGCTCGTTGACTTTTTTATTACAACTGGTAGATCCTTTTCATTTTTAGGTGTTAAAGTAGTGGCATCATCATACCACAGTTTATTGATGTTTTATCTTCCAAGTTAGACAGCATACTCATCTTGTTGTAATTCAGCTTCCCTTAATATATACTGTGCATTAATCAGAATATAGCTTCAATAAATAAGGGCATAGTATATAGCTTTGTCTCACTCCATTGCCAATCTGGAGACAGGCTGCCTTACTATGTGTGTCAATACTGTGATTTTCTGACTTGTATATAGGAATACAGAACACATAGTATTTTGCGGGAAATAAACATATTTCATGGATTAATAACATTTAACACTTGTTATTGTTAATATATCTCACCTATATAGACATTAATCCACTTCTTTATGTTACTAAAGATATCTAGACAATAAATCCCAATTATCAAAACTTTGCATATAATATTTAAATAACAAAAAAACTAAATAAGATGCTAACACACTCAGATAAAAAGCTTTGTTTTTCCTATGTTTGCTATATACCTTAGTATTCCAAATCCTTTTATCAGTGGTTTTCAGGCTCAACACTACCCAAAATTTAAAGTAACTCAACCATTAAAACCAATTTTTGAATAGTTGAGGGTTTTTTTAAACTGTCTCAGGCAATACCCTTAAACTTTTGTATACAACAGGCATGTCAAACTCGCGATGTCACGTGACGTCGCAGAACATATCACAACTTTTTCCCCATTGCCGGAATGGGGAGGGCGCGGTTTTGTCATGATGCATCCGGCCCGCGGGCCAGCAGTTTGACATGCCTGGTATACAAGTAACTTTTTACATTGATTAATCACACAGTTACTTTTCTTAGCAGAGGAACAACCATTGTAAAATACTATATTCTTTACATAATTTGTTAAAAGAATGTTATCTTGAACTGAACATTTTAGCATGCACATTTTACTAAACTTTTAAATTTATCTATTAAAACTAATGTTGTATCAAAAATTAAGACTTTTTGTAATTTGTTTTGACTAAAGGGTGATGCATTCCATGGATCAGGTTTGAAGAATACTTTCATTTCTGAAGAGTACACAAAGGAACCTATTAACATATGACAATGTATTATCAGTTATTGGTGATCCACTAATACTGATAGCCATAATTGTATTGGGATATCCCTGTAATGTCTTTCAGAGAATGACTAAAATATATCATGATGGTGATCATCATCATTACACCTGGCCTCCAATTAAGGGTATAATTATTAAATAATTAATGGCATAGGGCTTCCTGACTGAGCAAAGTTTTGGACTGGAAAACCTCCAAGGTCCCTTCCAACTCTGTTATTCTGTTAATACAGATAAGCAGCACAAATATTCTTTAAAAATCAAAAGTTATAGCTGTATCAAATGTGTAAGTGAACCTTGATCCATTCCAGAGTCTCTTAATCCCTTAGCAGAGTTGTAAGACTACAAAGAGAAAAACATCCATCTGTTGGGCAGACTCAGTGAATGCTAATCTGTATTTCACACTGTATGCAAAAATGACATCTATAATGAAATAAGAAAAAAAGTAACAATAAATGCCATATTTCATTCTGTATTAAAAATGCGCACAATCAGTGAAAAATAGAACATCAATTTTATTTCCTTATGGGTCAACAGTATACTTTTTGAGACTTTTCAAACTAGCATGAATAAATAGTTAAGGTAAAGACTGATTTGCAAAAATCTCAATTTACGACAACTATACTGAGATTCCTCATCAACATTACAGAAATGACTTGCTACTGACTTCTGTGACTTGGGAGAGTTGAGACGGGGGGATGGACAACTCAGTAAGGACCACAGTCCTTAAGTTTTCATAGTGATTTCCCATCCATATACTAACCAGATCTGCCCTACTTAGCTTTAAATATTACCAAGAATCTTTATGATATGTCAACAGAACACGAAACGTGGGTAAGCAATTTAGGACATTTTTGTTCATAGGAGAGCTATCATTCTATACTTGACACATTCAGAAAGATCTTGTTGAAATCCTTGAGAATGAACAAATGTAGGGGACAATTCTTAACATGTGGTACTGTTAACTCCAATTGTGCATAAGAATTTAATTCCAGTTATGCAGGTAAAATGACCAGCTGAACACTGAATTCTTTCCCCCACAACATTAAATGGACCATTTTAATTGAATAAATTACTCTGAAAGCCAAGATCTTAATTACATTCCTGTTAAAGGCAGTTGGTTAAGTTTCTCTTAAGTAGCATGGCAATAACCACAAAGTGAGAATAACCATATAAATAGGACTTGAACCAGCAATATACCAATAACCGCTTTAAAACAGGATAAAACAGCAAAGTATAATACAAATGGAAACTGAAAAAACAAAACAAAACAACATAAAATAAAGCCAATCTAATTATATAGAATTGTTTGTAATAGCTGTAAGTGAGGAAACAATTCACGACAAATTCCAATTATAAAAAAGAAATTATCTGTTCTGCAACAGCAATTTTAGTGACATTTTTAATATAGAGAAATCATGAACCTTAATTATTGGAATTTACTTGTGATACAGATGCTCTACTGAAATCTAATTAAATAGATCTGATAATACTTCCAGAGAGAAGACTTTAAATGGGAAATTTGCTGATCCATGTGTTGGCTTAAATACCAATTTTTGATGACATCTGAAACAAAGGAGAAGCCACTTTATCCAAAATCATCAGTCTGAGTGGGAAAACAAAAATGATATCTTAAATTTAAGAGGCTCAACATAAAAATCATTTCACTTGTTTAGATACTGTACTCTCCATAGAATTATCAGTGTCCCTCTACTTTCATGGTTAGTTAGTTAAATATTAACAGCTGCTTAAGCTATTTTTTTAATACTTATTGTGATGTTCAATGAGCATCACAGTGTCTTTCAATCCATTTCTTTTTCTGTTCTGAAAAATATATTTATTCTACCAGTCAACTTGTTCACCAGATTTATATTTATATTTATTTGATTTATATACCGCCCTTCTCCCGAAGGACTCATTGTGACACTGGGACTGTGACACTGGGATTGTGACACTGGGACTGAATAACAGAATTCCTTATGAATTTTGGCTTGGTTTATAACAGAGCTTAAATAGTTCTGAATTGCTTTGTCTTTTCCCCAATGATGCCCTAACTCCTTGGCCAAAAGTAGATTATATTTTCATCAGGGTTGAAATTTCTACTACAGCACTAGGGAAAAGAACACAAAAGGAAGCATAGAATGCAACTTCTTATATTTTTCTCTTATTATGTAATACAAACTAAAACTGGAAGAAAGAGGAAAGATGGGGACTTCCAATGAGAAGTGAGATCAATATTATAGGAGTTGGAATTTTTTTTTGACATGGACTCAAAAGGACATTTTGCTCACATCTCATCAAATGATCTGCACAACCCTAGTTTTATTTTCAGGTGATCCAGGATTTGCATTTACATACCACTGCCTAAAACTTTTGCATTATTTCCTAAAAGCTAGTTAAAACACAGTAATTTAGAACACAATTTCAGTACTACAAGTTTGTACATTTTGAATCATCAACACTCTTTAAAATGGGATCCCTGCTACAGATGCTGATATTCAGTCACACCATAATTGGGGATAGAGGCATCACATCAGCATTCCTGAGGCTGACAGGTTTATCCATTAGTTGATAAAAAAGTCCAATTGCCTAATTTCAAATTCCACTTGAATACAATTATATCTAAATAAATGTTATAATGAATATTTTATTCCTTAATTTATTCTGATAGCACAAAAGGTCCTATAGGTTATCCAAACTCCATTAAAAATGAATCTGACTTTAGGTGTGTTCCTAAGATTTTCAGATGCCTACTCCTCTGCATTTGATTTAAAAGTTATAGTACATTCTTTTAAAATTACTAAAAATAATTATAAGTAAACAAAAATCTTAAGGGTATACTTCACTATTCAGTTCTTCTTTGAAGCATGGGAGTTATGCTTCTAAGAATTTACTGTAAAAGAATATAATAAATTTATTACAGATACAGATTCCAAAATAGAAAAATTATAAATTATTATTACCAAGCTGCACTATTTTTAGATATGTTTGTAACTGTGAAATCTCAACCAAGATCCTTTCAAATTCAAAGATATTTGAAAAAATAAGATTTCACCTGGTAAAAAATAATTCCTTTTTATTGTAGTCAGACACAATTGATCCAGAAGTCTGATCTAGACTCTTTTGTGTTGCAAATACAGAATTCTCTTTATAGGATTGTGGAATTATTACAACAATAATCTCTGGCTAGTGTAAGTCTTGGTAGTTTTGCTTGCTTCTGGTTATTGAGAACCATGGTAGAATTCTGCTCACCTCTGACTATTACAATACTGCATCAATAATGGGTTTCATCTGATAAACTGACTTCTTTAACTTATTCTTCTGCCAACTACTTTGATTGCTACAAAAATTATTGAAATGTAATTTTATTCCATGGCAGCAAAATCAAAAAGTGAAATCAGTCCTATAGAGACTGCATATGTCTGCATGCTAAATTATATGCTGACAACTAAAATTACAGGCCATAATCATAGTTAATCTATGTTGCTTTCTTCAAGAATACATTTTTTCCAATGACTGGCAAAAAACACAGAAGGTGCTTTTTCTAAAATGTTTAATATTGCAATCATGCGCTAAAGTCTAGAGCTTTAACATTTGTATGACTCCTAGCACTGGAGGCACTATTGGAAATCAATTTTGTAGGCTTTGCACCATACGATGGAAGCCAGTAGGCAATCTGCCTTTAGTTTCAATAGAACTGTTAAAATTTAAGGTCAGGCCTTAAGTCTTTTAAGATGATGGCCATGTCTTTTCAAGACTCTACCAAACAAAGAGATAAGATGCTACAGGTCTTTTTTTGTCATAAAACGATCAGAACGGAGTTCCGGTACCTTTTTTGGATGGAAACTTGTAGGGTAGGCAAGGCAGGTTGTATGACATGTGTGAGTTCTGGCACCTTTTTCTTTTACAAAAAAAGCACTGAGGAGCTATATTAAATTACAGCAAGTGGGAAAGAGACTAATGTGAACCTTTGCACTTCAAGGAAAATAAATAGAAATAGCAATATTGTCATTAACAGTTTTTGTCTAAAATATTTTTTCCTTTCATCTAGCTATATAAAGCAATAGCACTCACACATTATACACAAATAAACATATAAACACACACACAGAGAGAGAGAGAGATCGATTCTCAATATATCCTGACAGCTAAGAAATTTTTTCTCCCAAGATCACAATGGTGAATTTAACTAGAAAAAGTATTTTCCTGGACTGCTGGTGAGGATTCGTGGTAAACCAGCCATCCTTCTCAAAAGTGGAGATCAGTAGCAAAACAGCAAATTCTGGCCATCAAAGCCTCCTCAGAAAAACTAGAGATCATATGATCACTCATTTGTACTGCGAAATAGGGTATTTGTGAACAATGGACCCAGAAGTTAACTTTAAGAGTATCTGCCATTATAGATTGCCTTTAAAAGATGCTATGGAGGAAGAACAAGTCATACTGGACCAATATGAGATTGATTTGAAACTATACTTAAAATTACAGGCTACAATAATGATAGAGAAAAAGATGTTACACTGACCATACATATGTATGAAATTGGCTGTCTTAATAATTAAAAAGGATATACAAGTTCGGTCACTATGATGTAAAATTTAGTCACCATCATATAAAAAATGGCATGTCAAACTGGTTGCATCATATGGATGCCGTGCCCACCCCAACTCCAGCAATGCAAAAAAAGTCATGATACGTTGCGACACATCATGTGACTTGGCGGGTTTGACACCCATGCTCTAGAAAGAGTACAGACAAGAGCAACAAAGATGATTAGGAGACTGGAGACTAAAACATATAAGGAACAGTTGCTGGAATTGGGTATGTCTAGTTTAATGAAGAGAAGGGTGAGGGGTGCAGGAGATCAGGGTTCCAATATCTCAGGGGTTGCCACAAAGAAGAGGGGGTCAAGCTATTCTTCAAAGCACCTGAAGGCAGGACAAGAAGCAATGGATGGAAACTAATCAAAGAGAAAAGCAACCTAGAACTAAGGAGAAATTTCCTGACAGTTAGAACAATTAATCAGTGGAACAACCTGCTTCCACAAGCTGTGAATGCTCCAACACTGGAAATTTTTAAGAAGAGACTGGACAGCCATTTGTCTGAAATGGTGTAGGGTTTCCTGCCTGAGCAGGGGGTTGGACTAGATGACTTCCAAGGTCCCTTCCAACTTTATTACATCATCATCATCATCATCATCATCATCATCATCATCATCATCATCATCATAACAAAAATGTGGTCTGATAACTGTTATATTGCATTTACAAAAGAAACTTCTTAAACCTTTGAAGGATAGTACATTATTTCATTTATTTATTTTATTTAATTAATTAGTTTTATATACCGCCCTATTCCCGAAGGACTCAGGGCGGTTTACAGGGCAAAATTTAAAAGACAATATAAAAGATGAAATAAAAATAGAATTAAAATGAATTAAATTAATTAATAGCCCAACAAATTAAAGTTTAAAAACTTAAAACAAGTCCAGGCCAGATAGATCAAAGAACCAGGTTTTCAGGTTCCGGCGAAACGAACGAAGGTCGGGGGCGGTCTGGAGTTCCACAGGCAGATCATTCCATAGGGCAGGTGCGCCCACAGAGAACGCCCTCCCTCTGGGGATCACCCGCCGGTACTCCCTGACCACCAGCACCCTAAGGAGGCCCTCCCTATGGGAGTGCACAGGACAATGGGAAGTTTATGCTGGCAGCAGGTGCTCCCTAAAATAATCTGGGCCCATGCCATGTAGGGCTTTATAGGTCATCACCAGCACCTTGAATCTCACCCGTAGGGCAACTGGAAGCCAATGCAGCTCGCGGAGAAGAGGCGTTACACAGGAGTATCGGGAGACTCCCATCACAACTTGCGCGGCTGCATTCTGCACCAGCTGAAGCCTCCGAGTGGTCCTCAAGGGCAGCCCCATGTAGAAAGCGTTGCAGTAGTCTAACCGGGAGGTCACGAGCGCATGAGTGACTGTGCATAGGGCATCTCGGTCCAGATAGGGCCGCAACTGGCGCACCAGGCGAACCTGGGCAAAAGCTCCTATATGATCTTCCAAACTGAGCCGTGAATCCAGGAGGATGCCCAAGTTGCGAGCCCTATCAACGGGGGTAACACCTCACCCCCCATAGTTAGCGATGGACAAAGCTGGTTCTCCCGAGATGCTGGTATGCACAGCCACTCAGTCTTGGTGGGATTGAGTCGAAGCCTGTTTCTCCCCATCCAAACCTGGACCGCCTCCAGGCAATGGGACATCACGTCGAGGGCATCACTGGGTTGGTTCAGGGTGGAAAGAAAGAGCTGGGTATCATCAGCATACTGATGATACCCCACCCCAAAACCACGAATGAGCTCACCCAGCGGCTTCATGTAGATGTTGAACAGGAGGGGAGAGAGGACCGACCCCTGAGGAACTCCACAAACGAGAGGCCTTGGGGCGGATCTCTGCCCTCCCATCAACACTGACTGCGAGTGGCCCAGGAGGTAGGAGGAGAGCCACTGTAAAACAGTGCCCCCCCACTCCCAACCCCCTGAGACGCCGCAGTAGGATACCATGGTTGATGGCATCAAAAGCCTCTGAGAGATCTAACAGGACTAGGACAGAGGAACAACCCCTGTCCTGAGCCCGTCAGAGATCATTCACCAGCGCGACCAATGCTGTCTCCGTGCTGTACCCAGGCCTAAAGCCCAATTGGTATGGGTCTAGATAATCAGTTTCCTCCAGGAACAAAGGAAGCTGATGTGCCACCACACTCTCGACAACCTTCGCTAAAAAGCGAAGGTTGGAGACCGGACGATAGTTGTTCAAAATAGCCAGGTCCAGAGCAGGCTTCTTGAGGAGGGGTCTCACCACTGCCTCCTTCAAGGCGGTAGCAAAGGTACCCTTCCTCAAAGAAGCAGTTATTACTGCCTGGAATCAGCCTCATGTCTCCTCCTGAGCTGAATACACTAGCCAGGAGGGGCACGGGTCCAATAAACACGTGGTGGAACTCAGTCTCCTCATGATCCTGTCCACCTCATACGGCGTCACAGGATCGAATTTTAAGAGGTTAAAGAACAAGATGTAAAATAAAAAGGAATATGAAGTTGCTTAATTTGATCAAGGTTTAAATACCGTATTTTCCAGCGCATAAGATGACTGGGCATATAAGACGACACCCTACATTTCCTGTTAAATTATAGGGTTTGGGCTATACTCGCCGTATAAGACTACCCCTCTTCCAACGCACAGCAAATAAAAATTAAAAAACATCAGATTTGATTTTAATATGGTAATTTTAATTCAAATGCTTATGACATGCAGGTGCTTAGTAGGAAAACTGTCACTTATAAACATAAGGCTGTTTGTCATCAAACATGTAAACATAAAACAGTGCAAGTGGATTAAATAATAATAATAATAATAATAATAATAATAATAATAATAATAATAATTATTATTATTATTATTATTATTATTATTATTATTATTATTATTATTATTATTATTATTATTTGGAGGGGACCTTAGAGGTCATCTAGTCCAACCCCCTGCTAAGCCAGGAAACCCTATACCATTTCAGACAAATGGCTGTCCAGTCTCTTCTTAAAAACTTGCAGTGTTGGAGCAGTCACCACTTCTGGAGGCAGGTTGTTCCACTGGTTAATTGTTCTAACTGTCAGGAAGTTTCTCCTTAGTTCTAGGTTGCTTCTCTCCTTGACTAGTTTCCATCCATTGCTTCTTGTCCTGCTTTCGGGTGCTTTGGAGAATAGCTTGGCTCCCTCTGCTTTGTGGCAGCCCCTGAGATATTGGATCACTGCTATCATGTCAACCCTCGTCCTTCTCTTCGTTAAACTACACATACCCATTTCCAGCAACCGTTCCCTATTTTCCTAATTCACTTTTTCACTTTTCCTAATTCACTCTAAAGCTTTCCCTGCGCAGAGCCTTAAGTAACACCAGCTGCCTGCAATTAGTGCAGGTTCGCATCCCACCAGGCTCAAGGTTGACTCAGCTTTCCATCCTTCCAAGGTAGGTAAAATGAGGAGCCAGATTGTTGGGGGCAATAAGCTGACTTTGTAATAATGCTGCTTGGGGGGGGGGGTGAAAGCCCTAATAAACAGGCATATACACAGAATGAAGGTTATTGCTAAGCACATTCATTTGTGCTTTAAATTGTAAGCCACCCTGAGTCTTCGGAGAAGGGCAGGATATAAATGGGATTTAAAAACAAAAAAAAAACAAATGGGAGATCCGCTCCAGGTTTTCCAGCCAGCCCGCCCAGTTCCTGAGTCAAATGTGTCCTTAGAGCTAAGCCGCTGCTCTGGCTGCTGCCTTCCCCACCTGCCTTTCAAGTTGGGATATACTACAGCTGCTCTTCAACTTTAGAAGGAAAGACGCCCAGACCCCAGCCTGTAAAAAAATCACAGACTGCAGCTTCTTCTCCAATTGGTCCCGCTTTCCCTGCGCAGACTAAATGGGAGATCCGCTCCAGGTTTTCCAGCCAGTCCTGTCCCTAAATTTTCAGCACCCAGGCTTATAAGACGACCCCTGACTTTTGAGAAGATTTTCATGGGTTAAAAAGTAGTCTTATACGCCGGAAAATACAGTAGTGTACTGTTAAGATTAAGATTAACCTCGGCACATCTATTATTAGAAAACTGACTTTGAACTAGATTTGTGTACTAATGATAAATATGTTATTACTAAGATATAGAAACGTTTACTGAAAATGAAAATATGGAACATAAATATGTTAAAGATCAAATGCACACAATATTTTGCATATAATATAATGCTTGACCAATGGGAGAATATGTGGTACAAAGAATTGAAATTTACATTGAATTATAATTTGATAGAGAATTTCTGTAAGATGAGGAACCATTGGTATATAAGAACTGAAAATTTGTCAAAGACATATAAGGGGGTGTCAAATATTTTTTGGAAATGCAATCAATGTGAAGGTGTTTTGTTTTTTTTTGTTATCTTAGGTAAACATGTAATAAAGCGAAGAAATACTGAGACAGATATGTATTTTAATCCAGAGAATTCTTAAGATAAATATACAACTGAAACCAGAGGTTTTCCTTTTAAGTTTAATGAATAAACAGATTGAAAGGAAATAGGGTATTTAGTTTCTCTGCATCACAAAGGCAGTGAGACTCTTGTATGCACAGAGATAGAAGGATGTACAAATTCATATAACAGATAGTAAAGCTAGTGGAATTGGTTAATATGTCAAAACTAACTACTCTGATTAAAGACAAGACTGGCTAATTGTGTTTTTACTTTGAAACCACCGTTGGACTTCTTGCTAGAAACTGAAAGAAATAAAAAATTAATTTTGGGATGAACTATTAGAACTGTTTATCATTAGAGTAATACTATGTCTTATTGTTGAGTTTAGAGTAAGAAGTTAATGTATTTTATATCTGTACTGAAGAAAGTTAGAAGTTATTCTTTTTTTTTCTTGCCATTTTTCCAACTTTTTTGTTCCTTTTACACTACTGATTTTGTTTTCTTTAACCTCTCATTCCCCTAACCCCTTTTTTGCCTTTTTGCATTTTATCCTTTGCTGAAACTTTTTTGTCCAAAAAAAAGAGTACGTAGTTATCACTGGTAACCCTTAATGGACTTTTGCTGAGCAGGATTGAACAACAAGGCTTTAAAGATTTGTTTGTAGATAAGAGATAGAATATGGAAAGGAAATAGTTTGTTGTGTTTTAAGGGAATGTAATAAGTTAGTACAATTGTTTATTCTTCTTGTGATGAAGGAAGAAATCATTTCTTTATATATATTTTTTTTTATTTTCTTGACTATATTTCTATTTTTTTCTATCTTTCTGTTTTTCTATTTTTCTTCTTTTCTGCACTTTCCATTTTACTTTTTTCTTCCTTTTTTACTTTGTGTTAGTTTTTATCTTTTTAATTGTAACACTGAAAAAAAATATTACATAAAAGAAGAAAAATGTTTTTCCCCTTTTGGATTTTATGAATTTTGCATATGAAGAGATCTATCCAATCCATCCAACCAAATGATATACTTTCTATTTAACTAGAAATTAAACCTTGAAGTAGTGACCATAATTGCTACGTACCTATGGGACCAGTGAAAATAGGGAAAGTATTATTTCCTTCAGTTGGGAATACCAGCTTTTCCCAGGGCACTAAAATAATATTCTCCTTTAACAAAAGCTAACCCTGTACGCAAGGTCAGGGGCAAATTAGATGAACTCACTCTGCTGTTCATTGGCTAGGGAAATGTTTCTCTTCAAAACTTAATACTACTCCAGCTGCCACAACTATTATGAGTTTCAGCCTCAGTGCACACTGTACCTTTTTTTTAATTAGATACTGATACAAAACCAACACAGTATCTTAAAAAGTAAAATATGAATTATACATGGCAAAACAAATATGAAACGTTTTCTTGGGCACTGTTCCCTGTAACACTTAACCAAGAGCACTTAACCAAAGATTATAGAAAAGCCTTTGGATGTTTTGCTTTACATTTTAGCCATAGCACCATATAATTGTATGTGGTGTAACAGCACATTATTAATCACACCCGACAGAGTTATTTTCACTGTCATGAAGGATAATACATCAGCAAACGCCACACAGCATTCTTTGTTTCAAAAGAAAAATCCATAGTAGTTCTTCAAATCAAGCCAAATATTCCCTTGTAAATGATACTCCAGAACTGTGTAATGGAAAATGTCACTTGTGTCACCTCATCTTTAGCTCTTATCTATTTACACCAAGAAACAAACTCACCGCACACTTGAATGACCAAGGATGGCTGTATATCAAATCAGCCACCAACAAGAACAGAAAAATGCACTGCCATGTGAAACAAGAAATGGAAGTACATCTTGAAAAAAATGGGCAGTGCATTCTGTGCTTAGTTAATGCCACTCTTGCTGCTAACAATGGACAAAATAGTCACACCCATTTTTCATTATTGTATTATAATTCAACCATAAATATATAGAGGTGAATCTCTTTATTTCTGTTCCTAGTCCCTGAGGTCTGGAGCTTGCATTCAGCAGGACATTAGCTCTTTGAAGTATGTGATTAGATTTGATTTCTATTTATCAGATTCAAAATATCCAGGATAAATCTGAGTACTGTGTTCAAAGCAGCAAACTGGGTGCTTTTGCTTCATCTAGTGCAGTGGTAGGCCACCTTGGCTCTTTTATGACTCGTGGACTTCCAACTCCGAGAATTCCTGAGCCAGGCTGGCTCAGGAATTCTGGGAGTTGAAGTCCACGAGTCATAAAAGAGCCAAGGTGGCCTACCCCTGATCTAGTGCCTTGGCGGTAGAGAGGCACATTCTCTTTTATTATTTTTGCAACCACAGAGAGCTTTGATTTTGTGATGGGATGCAGGAACATCATCTAACCACCATTTCTTCCCTTTCTTTCAGAGCTGAAAGACCAGATTGAGACCAGAGAAATACGAGATGGTGAGCAGTAGAATCTGCCTTCTATGTACCAGATAAGATTTTTCAATTGCAGGGGCAGATCATCTTCAACTGTTTATGTATGATGCATTAGACAACAAGACAGAACAAACACTTCTGTAGGTGTGAGTGTTGTTTCTGCTTCAGCTGAATAATCTCATGCTAGTTTGGGGCCCAAGAAGTCATTCAGACAATGATGGCTACTTTGCTAGTCATACATAACACCAAGGCCCTTGATCAGAAATATAGATCAGGGTATAACAATCATGCATTTAAGACTATTGCTTTGTAAAATAACAGGGAACAGTCAATTCACAACTTGTATGACTGTCTACTTGCAAGCAGAAACAGAAAGGGTAAAGAGCTGCACTAAAAACTACAGGGACATCTCATATGATTAGTGATCAAATAATCTTAGAGACTGTCTCAGCTCTGAACCCAACACAGACTTATCACGCAAAGCAAACCAATTAAATGTAAAACTGAGAGCAGACTGAATTTCTCTTCTACTTTTTAAGCCCTCCTGCGGAGCACATAAAAGCTCCACGCCGCCTTGTCTGCAATTAGGCCAATGATAACCATCAAGATAGCCATCAATTAACTTGTGCTTCTTAAGAGATAAAATTATATTATGTACTGTTTTAATAAGCTGCTACATTTGTGTTATGCTAACAGCGAGTGCAGCCCAATCTTGTTGCACAGGATAATGTAACATGCAGTACATTGAAAGCTCCAGGGAAAGACTTTCTCTGTACACAGAAAAGGAACTAATTATAGAGATTCCTTGGAGAAAATCTAGAAACACAGAAATGAAGCTTGCTGGAAGGTCTTTTGCTGTTTGATCATATTTTCTATAAGAACAAAAACTGAAATATGTTTTTGAGTAGCCCATATAAACATACTATGCAATCCCACTCCCCAAAAAGAAAAAAGAACGGGTAAATTACAACCAACGCTTTCATCATTTTAAATGTGCTTCTTTGCACACTTCAGAAATAACAACAAAATCCTTTGGGTTTCACTGAGGAAAAAAAAATCAAAAACAAAACAAGGTCACACAACATAGCTTTCAAAACATTCCAAAGATTCTGAACGAAATTATTGTATGAGATATCTAGAAAACCCATATCCCTATTTTCTTTTTTCTGTCTCTCATCTTTTTATTTCCAACTAAATGTGAAAATCAGGCAATTAAACAGAGCAGACCTACAACAAAGAAGTACAGTTTCATAGTCAAATCTTGGCACTTACAGGTGATCCTGTTCTTTCCAAGCAACCTTTCAACAGATGAAATAGAACTTCAAATAGAACTTCTGGATCAAATAGAAACAGTGCCAGAAAGTATCTCAGAATGTTCATATACCTTTAATTGTACAAAGCAGGCAGTTTTTTTCTTGCCAATTGTGAAATATCTCCCCTATTTTCAATTTTGCTGGTCTTGTATTATACTATAATAAGATTCACCGAAGATTTTCTATTTTAGTGAGAAACAGACAGAAGTTGTGGTGCATTTGTAATGTAACTGGGTTAATGGTGAAATTGTCATTCAGCTGCATTACTTTGTGAGTACAGAACTCAGCAATAGATTAACTTGTTTTCTTTCATTGTGTAAATTAGGTAAGCACTATTTTTTCCCCAGATTTTGGTACAGTGAGTTATCAGTAGCTTCAGTCTATAAACTGAGGATTTGCTTAGAGAGGGGTGTAAAGCACTATGACGCAGTATATAAGTCTAAGTGCTATTGCTATTGCTATTTTGCAACTATGGAATGAGATTTCCTGAAGCTTCATGAACAAATCTGAAGGTGATCATATTAGGTTCCATTCTGCTTTGATGTAGCTGCAGTGCCAATGTAAAGATCTAGAGCAGGGATGTCAAACTGCCGGCCCACAGGCCGGATGCATCATGGTGAAACTGCGCCCACCCCATTGCCGGCAATGGGAAAAAAGTTGTGATACGTCGCGACACATCATGTGACATTGCAAGTTTGACACCGCTGATCTAGGGCCTGGAGCTGTCCTTACATAGTCTTTCTACTTGCATCAATGTGTCCATAAGACTGGTTCTAAGCCTGCATGTTTGTTCCAGGCAGTCCAGACATAGTGGCCTCTCATTCACAAGACAGTATCCTCTTACAAGAAGTAATAGATACATAGATCTTGGGCTGCCTGAAGCAGGAATTTAGTCTCCTTAGGAAGAAACTTTGGAAGGGGGAACTGTAATTGGGCAAGACCACCTTGAACCAGGCCAGGCTACTTTGGACAGCACTCAAAAGCAGGCTGTAATAATAAACATTGTGGTGAGCACAAAGGCCATCAGAAGAGTTCTGACAGCAATCCAGCTTCTGGTGTGGAATTCTAGCTTATCAGCTTACCCAGAGACAGCAGGAACTCTAAATGAATATAATATCTAAAAACAATCTTGAAGTTTCTTTTGATTTCTAAAGATGAAATACCAAGAACTTTACCCTGGTCCATCCACAATATAGCTTCAAGAGCTCTGAACTCATTAGATTTGATGATTTAAGACCTACAATTTCCTTTGAGACTGGCACCAGCTACTGTACACTCTCTGTCTAGGTACTTAGCACAATCCATGCATTTGATGCAAACTTTGCTTGATCTATAAAGCCATCTCTCACAATTCTTGCTGTACATTTCTCCTGCAAAGCAGTTATTTTCTCCCCTTTCCTTGCTGTCTCAGTCGCCTTATGAAATCTATACACTCAGAAAAAAATGTATCCAGTTGCAGTGCTCAACAATCCAAAACTAATTACAAATATAGCATGGCATAACTTCTGACTTTCTTCTTTCTCTTTGTGCTATCTTGCAAAGAGAGATTGCCAAATTTATGTTTATCCATTCCTGCTAAAAATAAATAGCATTAAACAGGAAATAACCTCAGTTAAAGCAGCATCAATAAAATAAGTAAATAGTATGAGAATGAAGGTTTACATAAACTTTGTAAGATAAGGGAGTGCTTGCTTATGCAGGCAAGTCTTTACATTTGTATTAAAATCAGCCAGTGAGGACATTTACTCCATCAGGGATAGAGAATACTACAAATTTCTTGTCCTCCCTGAAGAGGTCCTGGACCTTGTTGCTTTTGGACCTAGACCAGGGGTGTCAAACTGCCAGCCCGCGGGCTGGATGCATCATCCCAAAACTGCGCCCACCCCATTGCTGGCAATGGAGAAAAAGCTCCTATACATTGCACGACGTCACGTGATCTCGCAAGTTTGACATGTCTAACCTAGAGGATAAACAGAGCTCATATTTGATTACACAACTGGGAAGTCATTCCTTTAAATAATAAATATTTCACTCATAAACTTCCTATAGTTTAAGCATGATTTTTAAAAAAATATTCCTCTGCTAACTGCCTTGTCAATTAAAGCAAAAATATGTTTTCTGTGGAATAAAGAATCAGCATAGAATCTGTTACTGATTGCTTTAAAAAAAGAGACATAGAAACTACCATCAGCTGCTATCTTTATCTATCTAGCCATCCATCCATCCTTTTAAATAAATCCCATTCTGATGCCATACCACACCGAATTTTGAGCTAAATTTCAAACATTTCAGCAAAGAGAAAACATATCACATGTAAAGCTTTTTCCTATTTTAGTCATTCTTTCTTCATTTGTAGTAAATGAGAATTGTGGGTGCAGGAGTATGTTTCTGTTTGTCCCTTTCAATTGCCGCCAAATATTACTTCAAATAAGCTATCAACAAGGAAGCTGCCATGGAAAAGGCATTCCTTCCTAGCTGCCATAAGTTGGCAATGTTTAAGGGAAAAGATTAGGAACATGCCCACGCAATCTAATGAGATAGGATGGGTAGATATCTTTAGGAATAGTCTAAAAATCTGTTTTCGTACCAGCCTGCTACCGGCCCTGCAGAAAAGGCAGGGACAACCCCTTTACAAACGGCAAGAGGCTGGAATAAAGCCTGCCAAATTTATTAACATAAAACAGACACCAACCATGAAACAGAAGCTATGAAACAGGAACTATCCAAGCGGTTGCCTTCAGCAAACCAGCCCTCCCACACATTCCCCTTAAATACAGCTCAGGGCGTGGCCTCTCTCTGCCTCCTTCTGAGGTGCCCCATTGCCTTCCTCTGTTTACTCCTGATTGACTGCCTCCTGCGTCGGGCATCCTTGAACAGGGCCAGCTGTGGGTCATCTTCATCCACGCTGTCAGTCTCACACAGCTGGGTCTCCACCAGGTGGGAGGGGCCTGGCTGAGGGCTCTGCGGAGCCTCAAAGCCATCATCAGCAAGCTCTTCAACACCCCCCTCCTCCTCCTCTGAGTCGTCCGACCCAACTGCCGAACCCACAGGCTGACCCTGAATCACAACAAAATCTACTTCCAAAATAGCAAAGCAGATATATAGCAGAAATTAAAGGGAGTAAAACTGATCCAAGACCACTTTAGGTATTTTTTAAAAAAATGTATGTGTAGAAACCATAGATGTTAAATCAGAGGGCTTAGACGAAAGGAGACGAATTTTGTGGCAAATGAATATTGCCTCAATTGCCAGGATCTTTCTCTCTAGAAGGATCCAAAAGCTTGCTACTGCCATTAACTGATTTACCTTATATACCTACACACACACACACACACACACACACACACAGAGAGAGAGACACAATACACACATATTGATTTCATTCCCAGCTTTCCGTTATAGCATTTTATAGGATTCATATAATAATAGTTTTGATAAAAGCTATATTGCACTGAGTTATATTATCAATAACTAAAGCTTGTGAAAGCACTAGTTTTATAAACTATCGGTGGTGCTTTAAAATAGCTATTAGAAATTTAAAATTCAAAAATATCAGTACATTTTCAAGAGAATCACACAACAGGATAAGAAACCAATTTTAAAAAAAATTCTTAAGTTTTTAACTGCCTGAAGGAAATTGCAAAGAAATAATTAGAATAAAATTGCTCTTTCAAAGGCCACTATGAACAAAAAATTTTTTTCAAAGGCTATTGCTATACTGTCCTTGCAAACAATGCTGAAACTACAGTTGTATTAAAAATACTTGACTCACAAGTACTGTAGTTTTATAACTAGCCACAGCCGTACATAACCTCAGCTAGCCTTGACACGTTTTAAGGAGGGAGAAACTAAATTAAAAGAATACTGAAAGAAGAAAAACTGAAGAGGAAAGACGTGTGCTAAAAGTGATATTCTCAGTAGTAAGATATAAACCACTTTATAGCCTTACCAAAATGTTATTTTGTTCGCAGACATGCTGAAGTAATAATAAGCACACCGAGATCGATATAAAGGTCATGACAATGATAAATCCTCATATTGTTGCGGACTGTAAAGTATAACGTTGGTGAGGTGGGAACCAGGGGTTCCCAAGTTAGAGAGAGATGTTATAAAACATTCACCAGTTGCCTCTCACTGCCACCAAGATATTGGCCAAATATGGTGCAGGAAAAAGCCTAGAATTTAAATTCTGTTGCACAGATACAAATGAAGGCACTGATTTCTTTGCACTACACTGAGCAAATCATTTGTATGTATCTCAAGCTTCATTCTTAGGTGCAACATAGTCTAATTTAGCTGAGATGTATCTGAGAGCTTTCTGTCAAGTGCCACACAAGAGATTAAGTGTGCAGAAAGCAAGATTTACTACTAGTTTTGATGTGAACCCTGGCATTTTAAATAGTCAACATAATATCAAATATGCAGCCAGATACCCATATCTCTAACAGATGGAGATTTTCCTAGAGCTAAATCTTTGGGGTTTTTTCAGGCTCATCATCCCACCCTTGTTATAAAATTCTCAAAATATAAACAAGGAAGAATACCTTGCATGCTGTGATTGACTGTTCTAATACCCAAATATCAACTGCATTCTCATATTGACACAGAGCTCAGCCAGATTGTTATAAAATGTTTCAATAGCTGTTAACCTAAATGATTCATCCTTATTTTAGCCTCCTATTTGATTACCAGCTTTTAACAACTGGGCACTATTTACCTACACTAACTATCTTTTCATGTATAGCAGTGTCATATTGAAATTAATTGGGAAAGTCTTGTTTGCTTGTAGATTCATTCATCAATTTTCTTAGCCATATGATTCAAGAATGACTCTGGGCAGCTAAATAGCAAACCTAGTGTCAGTGGTAGGATTCAAATATGTGAACAAACGGTTCTCTGTGTGGATGCCACTTCTGAAAGTCCATTCTGGGCATGGGCAACAAAAAATTAGCTACCGGTTCTACCGAAGTGGTGTGAACCGGCTGAATCCCACCACTACCTAGTGGTTCTTCTCTGAGGATACCAGTGTGATGAAAGTACACCCACTCATGGTTACAACATAAAGACACAACTATATGAATATTGCTCCTCTGCATTGTATATGGGATACAGAGCAAGAAAGAAATAAAATACAGAGAGAAAGAGAAATTCCTAACCACCACAGGAATAGGAAAATGGAACCTATTACACGGAGACAGAGAGCAGGATCTCTCTCAGTAGTTGTGTTCAGAGAAAGGCTGGACAGTCACCCCTAATGGATGCTTGAAGTTAGATTCTTGCAAAGATGATAACCTAATTGTCCCTTCCCACTTCTTAATTCATTGATATTGGGCACAAAAAAGAATCCCCTCATGGCAGAATCTTTCTTCCTAAACAATCCTGTTGCTCTTATATTTTTGCAGTCTTTTGTTCTATTTCTTATCATTCCTATTAGGAAAATATATGACCTACAAGCACTAGATCAGACATGTCAAACACAAGGCCCGGGGGCCAGATCCGGCCCGCGAAGTGGTTTCATGTGGCCCGCGAAGCCATCCTGGAAACAGTGAGGGAACGTCCCCCACAGCCTTGGCCCTGGCCCAGAGACCCTCCTTCTGCCAGAGACCCTCAGATCTGTCCCACTCCTGCCCAGGCCCCCATAGGCACCCTTGATGCGAATGATGTAGAGCTGGCCACGCCCACCCAGTAGGCCATATGCACTCTAGCCATGCCCACCCAGTAGGCCACGCCCACCCAGGCCACACCCACCCGGCCCCTTGAGGGCAACCGCAATGCTGATGCGGCCCTCAATGAAATTGAGTTTGACACCCCTGGACTAGATGATCTACAAGGTCCTTTCCAACTCTGGTATTCTGTATATAGGATTTTAGGTAGCATACAGAAGATATAGTTTGCAAAATAGCATAGAGGTACACAGTTTGACATCCAGGAAAGAAAGATATGCTATAAAAGATTAAATAATTGGAGGTTACTGATGCCATGTTAAATAAGCAGAATACTCTAAGAAGTTGTAACAATATAGTTGTATACAGTTAGAAATGTCATCTATTTTATTAGAACTTTTCCCCTTCTCTATGTACTTAAAAAAATCCAAGAAATGAAAATGCAGTATAAAAGATGACTGAATTATCTAACATGGCATTGTATTCATTGTGGTGTCAAGATAAATATAAGCCACTTCATGTAGATAACCATCCAAAACACTATGTATTTTCGTTTTTAAGGCAGCTGAACCTAAACCAAGAAGAACCTGGAAAACTGAAGCCAACTGATCCAGACAATATAAGACTAGATACAATAATCCATTCCAACCTCTTTGGGATACAAAAATAATATATCTGCTAGATTAAAGGAATAAAGTGCTTTAGAGTGTTTTCATGCACTTGAGGAAATAAACAAAAGTTCCCTTTTCTCATTTAGAATTGTGGAAAGGATCACTTCATAACTAATTACTAGTCAGGTTTTGTATCTAAAATCTTATAGTACTGAAGAGCTCACACAGACCTTAGCAACAGTGCCTGCAGGGCAACAAACTGCTTTCCTAGGTAGATTACACAGACCAAAGAAACTATTTTCTTTTGCCCTCTAGCTTCCTATCTACAATTCGTGTCATAGTGAAATGCAGACAAAATCTTCTTGCACTTCCTGGCTTTGAAAAGTCAATGTGAAACTGGAAATAGAAGAAAAGAATAAACTTCTTTTTTTTTCAAATGAGAAATGTGCAAATATTTTAAACCATTTTAAAAACAATGAGGCAAAGCCAAGAGCTTTTCTCTGTGCTTCATTAATTTTTCACTTTTAAAAACAGCACTGAATTTTATTATGCTGTGGATGTTTAGATATTCACACATACCTACTGTCTACTTTAACTAAACAAGTGAAAGAATACCATACTCCATCAATAAAAATTCTCCAACACATCTACACTTGCAGAATAATTTGTATCTCTGGAATTATTTAAACACAAAAATCCCAAATAGAGGCTGATTTGTCCAAAGATATTTTACCTCACAACCTAAGCCTAGGGCTAGGCAAATAAAATAAGTTAATAACCTTTTAATTTTAAATGTCTTCCCATCTCTCACAGTGCTTCTCAAACATTAAATTTCTAAATATTTTTCAATTCCTTTTACATCGCTGAACAATTAGATTAAAAAGTTTTCTCCTCAATATAAACCTAATAAAAGAAACTAAATACAGTTAAGTATTACTTGTAATGTTTTAAAATTAGGTCTGTGCCATATGTTCCATCTGTGATTATGAATGCAACAAACATTTTGTATTAGCTCAGCAAAACTGGAAACTAAGTTAATTATGTGTGCTTTTTCAGCAAACTGACCTACAGTTCTTTCAAAGAAAATTGATACTCAAGACACACAATGTAATAGTTTAAATATCAAATTAAAATTGTCCTACTACTTCTTTATTAGGCAAAAGCCTGTGCTAAAAAAATGAAGCTATTCAAGTAAGGGCCTTTAACAAATATATGCTTGTTTCTCTCCTAATTACTAACTTTAATTTTGTGACAATATTAGTATCACTACTTTCAGTAAAGAAGTTTTATTATTTAAAATGATCTCTGCATACATAAAAACATATAGCAAATTTTCAATGGAAAGGTATCAAGTTAAGGTTGCATAGATACAGGGAGACTTTTAATGATCATTTAATGACCATTAGTTAAATATTATGGCCTACCAAGAGCTTGGTAAACATATTATTTCTGTTGTTTTCAGGCAGATATCAAACTAAACACTTTATGAATTGTTTTCCTTTGATAGGCAAAAAAAAGTACAAGATCTACCTGGCAAGTCACTAAATAAGAGCCTTAGAAATGTGAGAGGGCAAAAAAGGTAAACCAAAACCCCATGTGTCTAATTAAATTGAAGGAGAAGAAAAATAAGGAAGAGTAAGGTAATTACATGAGTCATTATTAGATTTTCAAAATAACTGGGAGGGAAACCCAACCTGGAATAAAATAGGTGAGGTGGAATACATGATCTCAACTAAGAAATACGATTTTCCACATCAAGACAATGTACCTTGTACTAAAGGTCAAATCAGCTTTAACTTGGTATTTTGGATGCCAGTTGTCAAAGGAACAATAGTAGCATTAGGAAAAACCTCTAACTGAAACTATGGAGTACTGCTTTTTAAAGTAGATACGTTGAATGATGTCTAAAGCTACTCCCAACAGTGTATCTCTGCTGCTATTCATGTAAAGGTAACAAGAAAAGAACTATTTGAAGTCTGTAAGCTGTGAACACATTTTGAATACTTTATAGAGTGCGCTGTGTGGATCAAAACCTAAAACTATTTGAAAATGTCTTTCTACTGGAATCATTTTTAAGATTTACTACAATCTGCCCATATAGGGACAGGACAGCAACCAAGTGTTAATTTAATATAGAAACAAAAGCTTTCCATTTCCTTCCCACAACTGCTAGGAAGGAGACATGACCACATGAGCCAGGAAAACTGCTAGACATAATTAGGTATTAAATCTTAGTGTAATTGTTTGTTCCCTGGTGATAAAAAGAGGAAATAATATCAAGATGTATGTGACCAAGTTTGATTACTAAGATTTCCAAAAAGTTGCAAAAATATACATGTGTGGTATTCCTCAATTTGAACTACCATCATGGGAACTGCAATTAGCTGTTCCATTAAGTTATGTATGCTTGGCACCATGCAAAACTAGATTAGCTACCACTCACCTAGGCTAGAGGACACGCTTTTTGGGAGCAGAGCCGCAGGCAGAAGTTCTCCTGTTCCATTTGAGGGGACTAAAAGGGAGATCCTGCACATACATATGACCATTCATTTGCCAGTTAAAATGAAAGAGGAGCTTTCATCAAAATACTTGAGATGAAAGAACTGACTTGGGGATAGCAACACCATATTGTTGCCCCAAGACAATATGGGCAATATCAAGAAGAGACCTGCTAAGAAATCAGTAGCATCAGAAGGTATCGTGACCTAATAAAAGCTTTTTCTTTTCTTAGAAACCAAATGAGCCTTGGGGGGGGGGGAAATGTTGGGAGAATTGATAAGTGTCTTTACCAAGAATGAAGCTATACATGTGAGGAAGGAAGTAAACCACTGCAATACTGTACATTCCAACATTGTTTGTCAGATGACAACTGCATCATCACCTGTTCATTCCTGAAAAATATAGCAATAGCACTTACACTTATATACCTCTCCATAGTGCTTTAGAGCATTCTCTTCTAGGCCAAGGGTGTCAAACTGCCGGCCCACGGGCCGGCTGCGTTACGTGGAAGCCGCACCCACCCCATTACCAGGAATGGCGAAACAGACGTTGTGCGACATCACGTGACATCGTGAGTTTGACATGTCTGCTCTAGGCAGTTTACAATGTCATCATATTGCCCTCAACAATCTGGGTCATTTTATCAACCTCAGAAGGAAGGAAGGCTGAATCAATGTTGAACCGTTGGTAGAATTAGCCTGCAATACTGCATTTAACCATTGCTGGAATAAAGGCTCTTATTGATGGATGACAAACAGAAAGTTCTTAGGCATAGAAATAGCTTACACCTGGTTCTTTTTCTTTTATTTTTTTTTAAAAGGGACGTCATTTGAAAGGAGCAGTAACTTTTCTTCTTTTAATGCTTGCACAAAACTAGAAATTTTGTTTAAAGGCAGTAAGGAACTGTGAAGGCCAATATGTCATTTGATATAACTGGCCTGAACTGCAACTCTGAACTTTTAAAGTAATGTTTGTTATTAAATTATACTTCATATTTGACATTCCATTCCTACAGAACTGTAGCCAATTCATCCTTGTTTTCTTAGAAGTCAGTGGGGTCCCTAACACTTAGTTGTAAGAAAGTCAATGATGCTTTGGTGAGCCTGGCAATTATTTATGGCATGCTATAAGAACCCCAGCTTTAAAGACTCCTATAACATTTTTACCTATTTTTGGCATCTTTGCTTTGGCCAGATCGGAAAAGACTCATATCTACCAATACCATGCAGCTGAGCAACGATATAACACTTAGCCAACTATTAATACATATAGCAGGGGTCTTCAAACTTGGCCCTTTTATGACTTGTGGACTTCAACTCCCAGAATTCCTCAGCCAGGCATGCCTGGCTGAGGAATTCTGGGAGTTGAAGTCCACAAGTCATAAAAGGGCCAAGTTTGAAGACCCCTGACATATAGGTTAGAGCTAAGTGAAAAGACTTAGGTAAAACAACTATTTGAAGCTCTTTTACAAATGTGGTGGCCACATGGTTTAATTGTTTAATTCTGCATCATGTTGAATTCTAGATCATTGTTCTGTCATAAACAGAACTCTTCCTATTAGTTACCATTATTAATGGCATATGAAGCCACAGAGTCATGCAAACTGCCTCATCAAGATGAAGCCTGCTGCCTCTGTAGAATGAAATGATAAAATGCTTCAGGACTACAAAGTGCAATGCTTTCGCATTATGCCACACACCTGCATTTAATCCTCCATGACAATTAGTATCTACATAGAACTGCTAGGAGGCTAAGCAGAATTCTGGTGTGCAATGTCATTTTCCATTCAAAAAGAACCATAGAGTCTTATTAGTAAAGTTTATTATTAAGAAGGAGTTAATTCACATTATCCTAGAAACTGAATACAGCAACATTCTAGCAACCATGGGCAAGTGAATTTGTTAAAGTGGAATCTCTGAGAGTTCTTTTTCCTAGCATGCAAGACCGAAGACAAGACCCAGTCCTTTTCTAGAATGACTAGAAAATTTTCATCTCCTGATTGTTAACTATGTTTTGAGGTACTCTTTTTTCCTTTGGTCCTTTTATACCTGTGATTTTATACCCAACATCTAACTCTATTATTTTATGCTTCCTTTTCAAACCCAGTCCTCAACTGTCTCCACACCGATTTGCTCTTATCATATTCCATTAAGCATGGGAAAACAAAAACAAAAGTTTTTGAAATCTAAAATAATTATTTCTGAAAAGAAGACGGCAGGAAGGAGAGAGAAATCACTCAGTATTTTACTGAAAATGTTACTTCAAATGTCATCAGAACCCTGCTTTGCCTTATATGTACAAAACATATTTTTCTAGGTTTATGATTAATACTGGCTGCATATAAAAATGTTTCATAGAACAGTGAATCAGCTGTGCAAATATTCATCAAAATCAAATAACCCATGTACTTCATCCTTCTGGATATGACAGCACTAGAAAATAATAGAATTCTTCTGCGAGTCAGGCTATTCACAGTAAAACAAGCTTAGAAATGCAAGCTATCACTATGTACAGACAAATTATTACTCCTATTTGAACAGGGATTATTTGTGTGCTACCACTGGGAAAAAATGCCACTACAACTTGTTTTCTTCTTGTAAGAGTATTTATTTGTTAGATTTTTATTTCACTTTTCCACCAAGTGTGCAAGCATACATAACAATTTTTTTATTATGTCCAGGGCTTTTTTTGTCATAGAACGCCCAGAACGGAGTTCCGGCACCTTTTTTGGATGGAACCTTGTAGGGTAGGCAAGGCGGGTTATATGACATGTGTGAATTCTGGCACTTTTTTTTTCCAAAAAAAGCACTGATTATGTCTGCACAAAAGCAATCTCATCAGGTACTGTAGGCTGGACTGTGAGACTAACTGGCCTAAAACCTCCATTGCATTTCAATAGCCAGAGTCTCCCTGATCCTAGCTTTAATCTCTATACTAGGGGTCCCCTACCCCTGGGCCACATCTCACTATTGGGCCGTGGCCTATTCACAACTGTGCTGCATGAGCAGCAGGCGCGGTGCTCATGCACATGCGTGTCAGTCAGCCGCTTGTGCGAGTTGAGCTGCATGTGTGCTGGCCTGCTGCTCATGCGGTCCGATTTCCCTCTCCCCCTCCAGTTGGACTGCCAAGCTACAAAGGCTGGGGACCGCTACTCTACACCATAAGAAACATAAAAGATTATTCATCTGTGATGCTCACTATATTCAGGCAGCAAGCTAATCAAGATGTGTATATAGATATGATTCCCAAGTATCTGCAAAGTATCATCCTGCCAAAGTTATTTCAAAAATATAAATTATTATTGTATTATCCCATTAAATATTGAGCCTACTCAGAAGCAGGAGGGAAAAGCAGAATTGCACAAAATTCAGTACTGCTACCAAAGACATGAGGAAAAATAGCAAAAAAAAAAAACATGGGAAGAAGTCACTAATTTCACAAAACAGCTAGATGTGACTTTTTTTTAAGAAAAAGGGGGATAATGGTAGCTTCTCGTTTAGAGAAATTAACATGTCAAATATATAGATTATCAGTCTCTCTACCAGCATACAAAAACCCTTGATTCTAGAGGACTTTCAACACTGTAATGTGTTGAAGGTATGAACTTGACTGATAATTGTTTGTAAATCTCTCACTGCAATATAATCTTATGGGAGACTAGCTAAATAATAATTAAAGGATTGGTGCACTTTTGCATTTCTGATTGAATCATCTATTGGGACAAAAAAGAGGCAGACAGTTTGGAAGAATAACAGAGACTGGCAGAAAGGCAGCCATGATAACTGACCAGTATTGCCGATGTATTGTGACTTTTTTTCCATTGCCGGCAATGGGATGGGCGCGGTTTTGGTAAAACGCATCTGGCCCATGGGCCGGCAATTTGACACCCCTGCCGTTGCATGTACAATTTGAACTAATGCATCCTCTGTATAAAATAGCATATTCACTGAAATTTATGAAATTATGGTATTCCATTGCATAATAATGAATATTTTTAATGAGCTTGATTCCAGCAATTTTCTGCTAGTTGAAATATTCCCTTCAATTCTGCTTGGGATGTTTTGGTTTATAAGAGATGGAAAACAATCTTAGCCAATCCTCTCTTCTTTTAACCTCAAATACTATATTCCACCTTGTTCTAGTAGATTTTTTTTAGCAAGGGGGAGGGAGGAAGAGGACTTGCAGAAGGAACAGATCAAAGCTTCTCTTCTCTTTGATCCATAGTGCAAATGCTCTCTGCTGGATTACCCAAGCCACACAGATGGAAGGAGCATTTCTGTTTTTACAAAACATATCATCAAATTGTGTTGAATAAAAGCACTGTTTTCTGTTTTTAGAGGTTTCTATGATGGCTTCATGAGCTCCTTCTTCTAGTGGACAACACTTGTGTTGCTATTTTTCTACAGTGCTTGGAGCTTTCCAGTTCAGCTGGTTACCTTTTGACTCTGCCGTGTCACGGAAAATGGGCTTCAAGTAGAGACCAGTGTGGAAGGGTGTTTATATTAAAGACTCAGTTCAAATCGACTCTCGATTATGAAACTCACTGAGAGCCTTTGGGTCAGCTACTTTCTCTCAGCCCAATTACTCAACATGTCTCTTTTAAGAAAAAGAAAAGAAAGGATGGAATGTTACAAACAGTATATTGACCTCTCAGAAGAAAGTTGGAAATACATCCCTACAAAAACTTATTGATATTTCCTATTTCTAAGCCACCCATCTCCCTCAGAGATTGTGGCTGGACTGTGCAGGATGTAGATTCTCAGAGTCAAAAACTTTTGTCTTCATTCTACTTGTTTCTTCTCCAGTCCAGCTAAAGTCAAGGTAGTTGGGAACTAGATGGGATAAGTTTATTGAATAAAAAGAATGCCACGCCACTATATCCCAGTCATTTTCATTCTCAGCAGTTCAGTTTCCTCTTTGCAAAAGTTAAATTGCCTATTTCCCTATTTCACCATGTTTCTTTAAATTGGATCGATCAGAGATTTTTTTTTCTCCCTCACTATGAAAACAAATGCAGCAAGACAATGCTGAGGACTGGCTGTAAACTGGCTTTGTAGATTCCCTTTGTTCAAGAGAGAACATTGATCGATTCATGGGGAGCATTGTTAACTGCAAAAATGGCAACAGTAAGGACACTGGTGGGGTACCTATGAGGTTTCATGGGATAGAAACAATGGCTGTGTTAAGGTAGCCTGTTGCTAAATTTGGGATACTAAATAAAGCTCCACCTTCCCTCCTACAAGTAACTGTAGCACATGACAGGCGAGATCCAGATTGGCCTGTGGACTTCCACATACCAAAAGCAAAAATATTTGCAATGGGATGCAGTGGTGAATGGAGGACCCTACCATGAATCAAAGCCCTTTTGTATATGGGTTGGACACTGCAGCCCCATTTTTGTTCAGTGGTGGATGGTTCTGGATGAAACACGTGCTTTTAGCAACATACTTTTCATTTTGTTTTAGAAGTTTTCCAACAGAATATTTTGACTGCTGGCTCAGGATTTCAGTGTCAAGATGTAATTTTCTGTTTACCTCTATCCATCTTTAAAGGCTTATCTCTTCCATGTAAAGGATGAACTTGCACATTTTATTTGACAATTCACCAAAAGCCAAAGTACTTTCCCTTTGATTGACATTATAAAAATTTCAACTTATAAAAAAGCTGGATTATTGGAACTCATTTCAGAGATCTAAATTCTTAAAACTATTTTCACTAAGACACAGGAAAGTCACAGCAAAAAGCTACAGCATTGTACAGATATTGGAATAGCTGTGTAAGGGTTTCTTCCAACAGGAAGCCACATTCCACTGAGACCAGGAGAAAGGTTGTTTCCCTGTCATTTGGCACTATCTTACTTCAAAAAGCTAAGTAAAATCAGATCTACTTAACAATTGGAGAGCAGAACATTGTGAAATCCAAGGGAGAAAAACTAATGTGGGAGGTCAAAAAATATTCTGAAAGCAATGGAAAACTACATTTGTTCAGGTGGTCACCAGGGGTGAATTTCACTTAATGAGACTTTAACTTTTAATATCGATGATGATTCACATGGCTAAGTGAAAACACACAAATGTGATGGAATGTCAGCAGAATGTGCAGCTACTTAAAAAAAGGATACCTCAGACCTGGGAAAGTAGAAAGCATGAGAAACAAATTCCAAACAACTCTGTCTTGATTGGACTGAAATAGAGAGTAGCTTTGACAGACTTTCAACATTCTGTTACACTACCTCAACCGTACTCAGGTATTTTCCAAGAGACTTAGAGGCTGTAAGCCTTTACCTCAAAGGGCTGACAACAGCTTAGCCAAACATTGTTACTCCTAAAAGGGACTGTATTGTGTAGTGGGTCCGACGCAAGAGAGACGCCAGCCGGTGTGTGAGTTCAGCTCTTTATTGGAAGGGGAAGTGAACTGAGGAATGAGGGCTACCTGGCCTCATTATATACCTGGCCAGGTAAGCTAACAGCCAATGGGGTTGGCCCTAGGTTTCCCGCCGAAACTGTCCAGGCCAACGCCCCCTGAGGGCTGTTGCTATGCAGATGCCTGCATACATAACAGACTGCTCCCATCTTGGTTTGCTTTGTATCTTTGACGTGTTTCATATTCAAATAACAATACAGGTAATCCTCAACTTACTAACACAGCTGGGACCAGAATTTCCGCTGTTAAGCAAAGCAATTGTTAAGTGAGTCATGTTCAATTTTACATCTTTTTTTGCCATGATTGTTAAGCAAAACACTGTAGTTAAATGAATCAAATAATCATTAAATGAATCCAGCTTCCCCAACTGACTTTGCTTGTCAGAAACTAGCTAGGAAGGTTGCAAATGGCAATCACATGACCCCAAGATGCTGGATGCCACTTTCCAAGTGTCCAAATTTTGATCACATGATTGTGAGGATGCTGCAGCAGTCATAAGTGTGAGGACTGGGTTGTAAGTCACTTTTTACAGTGCAGTTATAACTTTGAACAGATACTAAATGAATTATTGTAAATCAAGGAATACTTGTGCTCATAAAAATGTGTCTACGCTCAAATTTTCCATGTCATTCTACAGTTGAGATAAAATGCCTTTTAACAATGGGATCCATGCTGTAAGAATATTTGGCACATAAGCGCCAGTGAAATGAGTTGGGGTTGCTCAAACCATTGTTCATTTTAACTGGCCAGAAGTCATTACATTTTTCAGGAGATGATGTCTCTGCTATTCTTTCCAACCCCCCAAAGAAAAATTGCTTCTGCAACCACAAGAAAAATAATACCAGCCTTGCTTGCCAGTGTCCTGTCCATTATAGGAGAAGCAGTTGAGACTACGGCAAACAGTAAGCACTGTTCAGCATATTAGCATATTCTTCATATGCATAATAGTGCATTCTCTTCCATAAACTGTGCAGACTGTTTTACTGAAAGAACTAGAGTGGCTTACATGACACCAATTTTTAAATGTGCTTTGAAAAAGCATCTTTCCTTGGTACCATTTCAGACATGCCACTGCAATCTGGAAGCCTCTCTCCCAAATTTACAGTGTCTGGTTGGTTTACACAGATGGCAAAGCAGGCTTATGAAACAATCTCAGAATCTTTATTTTACCAATTAACCTCATGCAGGTTTACTTTTTGGTCTGGAACTGGAAAAATACAGAAGGATTTTCAAAGAAGAAGAAGAAAATCGAAGCTGTTTCTTGTTTAGGCTACAGATAAGCATTCATGAAAAGAGAAATTATGAATTGATTACTGAAAAATAATATGGTAGTGGAAAGTTTTATTTGCACCTTCCCCATATTTACCTCAGCATGTCTGCATCCTGATAAAAGCTTAAAAAGATTGAAGTACGGTATATTGAACCTACCCCTGAAATAGGTTGACTTCTTGTTGACTTTCTATATTTGTTTTCCAGATTATTTTATTTACTTATGACTAAACAAAATTGTATTACTGAATTTTTTTATATGAGATTTGATCAATGGCTCCTTTGTAACTTTCAAAAGTAACATTTCTGATTGTTTCAACTTAATGAAATTATTTCAAAGATGGACATCTTTGACAAATCACTTTCTACAGTATTTCTAAATTCAGTTTTGCTCAAAGATTAAGGCTGCAATTTATACTTCATGGACTTTACAATAAGAGTACTTATTTTGACTTGATACTTTTATCCCTAATACATCCTAAAATTCATCATGTATTTCATATATACCAAACCTGAAAAAATGTGACCAATGGAGTTATAGCTCAATTCAATTGGGAAATAATATGGCAATTTACAGACTTTTAAAAGTGGAACTAGAAAAGTTGATTCCATTTTAACATTTTGACTGGGCCACCGCACAAGATCTTATATGATACAGATAAGTGGAACACCTAACTATTGCAATCCTACGCAATCCTTGTTGTCAGAACACACTGTGGTGAACAGGTTAGCTGAACTGCTATCCTGTGATTCATCTGACAAACCATCTCACCTATAGTAGTTACATAATATTATGGACTTGACTCTTCTAGAGCAGCGTTTCCCAACCTTAGGAACTTGAAGATGCGTGGACTTCAACTCCCAGAATTCCCCAGCCAGCTGGCTGGGGAATTCTGGGAGTTGAAGTCCACGCATCTTCAAGTTCCTAAGGTTGGGAAACGCTGTTCTAGAGAATTACAAGTGGTTAAGATCAAACTGTTGTTAACTGATGTCAACGCAAACAAAACCCGTCCCATTTCATTCTCCTCCCTGGCTGATGAAAAGCACAAATATCTTCAGTCTTCCCAAAGTTTTACTTAGAATATCTTTTGCTGCCCTGCCACAAAACAATATGCTGTGTCACATCATAACCTATAAAGATGTATCTGAAAATGTCCCTGAATTATGATCATATCTAATTTGAAAAAAAAAGAAAAGAAAAAAATACAAACCCTTTGACACAACTGCTCAGAACAGCATGCTTCTGGTCTCCCAACCACCCACAGCAATGGAAAGCTTCACCAAGATGGGGGTTCGGGTTAATAAATAGTTCTGTATGTAACTGGCAGGATTTCACAGTGATCAAATTTGCAAACCAGCAAAGTTCCTGGAAGTCTTAAATGAAAACGAAAGACCAAGAAAACCAACCACTTATCTGAAAGCATACCAAAGCACACATGTCCTTACATGCACACATGTGTGTGCACGCACGCACGCACACACACACACAAAGTAAATAAATAAATAAAACCCAGGGGATTTTTAAAGGACCGGTCGACCTCCTTCCAACACTACAGTAGCAGCCACAACAAATGTAGCCAAGTCCTCTCCACTGAAGAGCCCCCTCGCAGAGAAAAGGATCCCAGGATACCTTTTTGAGCAATAACACATTACTGTACCCGCACGCAAAGGAATTCAACTTACATCTCTGAATTTGTTCCAGTATTTATCTTTGTCGTATTGGGAAACGGTGCTCAGCCATTTGTCATTGTCCAAAAAATTGCCATTGTTGCTGCTGCGAAGGGTGATCTCTGGATGCCTGCCCTCTGCTTGCAGAAAACACCAAAGCGCTACGGCTAATATCCTGTACATCTGGCCAAAGAGGAAGAAAGGAAGAGTGGAAGGATGCGGAGAAAGGAAGACAAACATCCCTCCCTCCCTCCCTCTCCCGGCTCGGTCGGCCACTTAAAAAAAAAAAACCACAACAAAACAAAAAACAAACAAACAAACAAGTGTTCAAAAAGCCAGCGAGGGAGAGTAACAACAATAGGAGGGACAACGCGGGCTAGTCAGGTACGTTGGGGAACGGAGCTGCCTCTCACACCAGCTTCCCCGTTGTGCAGAGCGATTGGAAGCGAACTGCCAAACAAGCGAGCAGCCGTCGCAGAGAGGCCACCAGCCGTTGGATTCTCGGCAAAGTTTGAGGCCACCAGGTGCGGGATTTCTTTCTCCTCCCAATCCCGCCCGGTCCTCCCGCCCCCCCCCCTCGCCAAAAGCTCGGAGCAGCCGCCCCTCCGCCGGGGAGAACGTGATCAAAACCGAAGCGGGCGGGCGCGCGATGTCCCTCCGCCAGTCAAGCCACCTGCAAGTTTTCCAGCCGGGATGCTCGAGTTCTAACTCACCTTCAGCCGAAATGCTTCGCTGTCAGGGGCAGCCTCGCTCTTTCCCGTCCGGCCTCGGGGTGGCCAAGTTCCCCTCCCGCTCCCCCCTCTCTCTCTCTCGGGGCTTGGCTCGGAGTGAAGACACCGGGAAGCCCGCTATAAAGCTTCGCCCAGCTGCTTTGGGCGTGCTTGTCGAAGTGTTGGGGCTTGGGTTGTGTGTGTGTGTGTGTTTGTGTGTGTGAGAAAGAGAGAGAGCGAGCGCCAGTTTCCGACGAGCTCGGCGTGCAGCGTCGAAATCTGGCGCCACTTAGTGACCGACTTACGGCACTGCCGCTGCTGGAGCAGAAAGCAAGCAGGCTCCGGTCCTGTCTCTTCCTGGGACTGGCTCCCCTCGGAGGCCAGCCCTTTTGGAGCTCATGGGAGCGTTTTGCCTCAGACGGTGCGCCTTTCAGCCTCGGCTCTTGGTTCATAGATTCCCTAAGGCGTGCCTTGGTTACTGTTGGGTTATTGAACAGGTTGCAGTTCGCTGGGTTCCCGTGCTATGTTATAAACCATCCTTTGCAAAGCATAGTAGCTGGTTTGTATATAAAATCAAATGGTTTAGCAAAATCTATAAACCTGGCCTGGGTCTAACCTTTAGGTCATATTGTATGACTGCTTAAATAGAATCTATATACTAATTTTAGGTATCTGTTAGAAGCCATTGTGATGTCATAAAAATGATACAATTATGTATTTGCATCATGGCATCTAACACAAGTGCATCACATCATTTGGATGCTCATGCTACCAATTACATTTCAGGCTGGATTCACATTATACCGTAATGTGACTAATTTGATTTTGATGTTGTGCCGTGTTTGAACAGTACAATCTATTATGGCTCAGATTTGCAAACGAAGCAGGCCACAAAGCTTGTTTCATAAAACACAATCAAAATTCTTGGTTTACAGAATATATGAATTCTGTATAATATAAAGTACTCTCTGAAACATTTCTCTTCTGATTGCAGTAAACCACCATGTGATTTATTTTGTGACTTTAGCGTTTAATTGTCAAAACTGGAGATAAACACATTTGGCAAAATTCTTTAATTAAAAAAAGTAGTGAATCACCTTGTTGTATTTACATTTATGTACATGACCATCCAGTCTATTGAGTTCAGCAGCTACTTATATGCAGATATTGATTTCTCTAAAGCAGATGTCCCCAATCTGATGATCTTCAGAAATGTTGGGAGTTCAACTTCTATAAATCAAAACTGCCACGATTGACATATTAAAAATGTGGCATTGAGGGCCCTGTTATTTAGCTTTATTATTAGCTGATTAATCATCATACCTGCTCTTTGTACTTGTTTATTTTGTGAACTCTTTTAATGTTTTAAAATTGTTTTATAATTTTAAAATTGTAACCCAGAGTTACTTGGTTGGATTGGGTGGCTATAGAAATTAAATGAATCAATCAATGAATGAATATTGCCTACCCCAGGTCCTTGGAAAGGACTTGATAGGTAGACAAAAATGCCAAATCCAGTCTAAGCATATGGCTGACTATCCAGTGAACCATAATAATAATGAGCAACAAGCATGAACAAGTTAAAGATGTGTTTAATCCACTTTGGGTTACATGCAAAGAGTTAGAAAATGGCTAAAGAGAAATCTGAACAGTGGAAAAACATCAAAACCATCAATATCTGGGCCATGCCTGTGATATGATACTAACTCTGAGACCAACCATAATAGCAATACCTTACACTGTGTCATGAACTGTAAGTATAGGAGAAACTATCCTGACAGTTAGAACAATTAACCAGTGGAACAACCTGCCTCCAGAAGCTGTGAATGCTCCAACACTGGAAGTTTTTAAGAAGAGACTGGACAGCCATTTGTCTGAAATGGTATGGGTTTCCTGCCTGAGCAGGGGGTTGGACTAAATGACCTCCAAGATCCCTTCTAACTTTACTATTATGATTAACTGTGCAACATTTTGGATTTGATTCAAAAATATACTTCAAAGACATGAACGCTTTAAAGAGCTGCAGAAAAGTGCTTTGTTTCTGGTCTTCTGTATGCCAATGCAACTTTTTCATACTGAAAATTACTGTTTTTAGGGTTGATGTGATTATATCCTAGAATATAGAATAACTCAACACCAGGTGCTCTCTGAAATATCCTCCAGTTTTAAATAATACGAGTATAGCATAGTTCTAAGATGGAATAATAACTTCTCTACCAAGAGCTTTAATTTCAGACTCAAGATTGGTGCCCAGATGATACATTATTTGATCATTTGCATTGCTTAGAGTTTTGTGCACTTTATAGTGTTTTCCATGCTAAATGCATGTTAAGAAAAATGTATAAAGATTAATTGAAAGGTAGCTTCACATTACGATAGTTTGATCATTACATTACTTAGTGTTATTGTACACACAGGACTATATTAGTCCAGAATTCCTCTCATTAAATTTAGTATAAATGCCAAATGTGTATTTCATTAGAGATAAAAAAACTTTTAAGAGAAAGGTACATCTTCATTGTAGTGATAACTATAAAGTTATACTGCTGTAATTCAGTATTTTTCTAGAAGACTTTTTAGTTTATTCCTGATATTGTAATGTGGATAATGTTTGCAGAAGAAAGTTTTTTGTATGTTTTTGTGTTTACCCAATTATGACATAATTCCATATTTCAAATACTACTAATCCCTTCTGATCCTACTCAGCCTGAGATCTAAGTTTAATCTTTGACAGTGATTTGCATACTTCAGCAGCTGCAGAACATCACAGCTATTTATGATTCAAAGTAGTAGTAAAACATTTTGCCTGTAAACATAAGAATGGATTTATTTTCAACAACTGTGTCAAATTCCAGTGCTGAGATTTGAGCAGAGTAAGATCACCTGATGTACAAGGGAGTTTCATTATTAAACCAGTAGAGATACTAGAAATGTATGATTTTTGATTTCCCTGTGAGTTCTGTTAAATATATAGTCAACAGACTGAAGGGTGCAGCAAAGATCTCAATATTGGTGAGAATATTTTTGAGGGGCAAAAAATATAGGATTATTGCAACAATTGGCAAATTTTAAGATTGCAATGTGGTTTCTTGGTAGATCCAAGATATTCACTTGCTTTGTTTTAGGTTAGCATTATACAGATTTACAGGTTGAAGCTTCCCTAGGCAGTTCACATTTTTGTGGTTTATAAGGAAAAAAAATAGACGAGCAAAGTTTACATACATTAAAAACAACAAAAAATGAGCACTGATTTTACAGAGTCAAAATTTTATGCTTTCTCATTAGTTATGTGTATTAACAAGTTTGCAAAGTATGATTAGATTG
Organism: Vipera ursinii; assembly: GCF_947247035.1. Taxonomy (NCBI): domain Eukaryota; kingdom Metazoa; phylum Chordata; class Lepidosauria; order Squamata; family Viperidae; genus Vipera; species Vipera ursinii. Next base: position 85,847,673 of record NC_139513.1, read on the forward strand.
TGTTAATCTATTGATGCGAAGTTAAATAACTTGCTCAGTTATAATACTATATGACTATATGCCAGGGGTGTCAAACTCAATTTCATTGAGGACCGCATCAGCATTGCGGTTGCCCTCGGGGTGGGTGGGTGGGTATGGCCAGGGTGGGCATGGCCTACTGGGTGGGCGTGGCTAGATTGCATATGGCCTGCTGGGTGGGCGTGGCCAGCTCTACATCGTTCGCATCAAGGGTGCCTATGGGGGCCTGGGCAGAAGTGGGACAGATCTGGCAGAAGGAGGGTCTCTGGGCCAGGGCCAAGGCAGTGGGGGCTGTTCCCTCACTGTTTCCAGGATGGCTTCGCGGGCCACATGAAACCACTTTGCGGGCCGGATCCGGCCCCCGGGCCTTGTGTTTGACATGTCTGCTATATGCGGAGTCACAGATTGTTAGTCTTGGCCACTAAACATCTTTCTCTGCTGAAAGCAATTTCATCCATCACCTTTATCCACTAGCCACTTAGCTTTTATAAATTATTCCCACTTTTTTTTCTGCTAACCAGCGTTGCTGAAGATGATATCTGAATCTTAAATTGGGTAATATCAAAAATATTCTCTTGACTCCTTTGTACAGGGGGGGTGTACAAAGGGGTTGAGTCTTGGACTAAAGTCCAATTTGCATAGCCCAGAAGTGCCTGAGGGAGGGCTCAGTGATAAATCTCTAGAAACTTAGTAGTAGCAACAGAGTTAAGGGCTTGGCCTAAATAAGTTGCTTTTATTGTCAGAGCAATAAAATAACAGTAACAAAACTATTAACAGAGTAAAAAGCAGAATCAAATTTCTTATCTATAAAACCCCAAGGGTTTAAAGCAGAGGTCTTCAAACTTTTTAGCTCATCAGCTTCTTCATGATGTTTCAGACTTACCCCAAAATATTTTATATGAAAATAATGTAAAAGATATAGTACAAATAGTAATTGATTATTTGAATAGTCTCATTGTCCCTTGGGGGTCAGTGTTGACCATTATGTGATGAAGACAGTGTGAACAAGCCAGGTATTAACATCTGAGCTGGCTCTAAACAAAATTAATATAGCTTTCAATACCATACTTTTATATTTTGATAAACATTTTCTTGCTTGTAAATGTGATTGCATGTTCCCATCTAGTCATTATTACTTTAAAAGGGGCTTTTCCCCCTGAACAAATGAGTATAAAGCATAAGGCAAAAAGAAAAATTTTGTTTTATTTTTACAATCTTTATAGTGCTATGATTTAACTGAATTTAAAATGTGAAATTGTACGGGCTCAGCAATAATATACCATACCACCTTGACATGCAATACTGTGCATGATTTGTATTCTATGTGTTTGTTTGTTTGTGTGTGTGTGTGTGTGTTCAATAAAGTGTCTAGAGTAATGCATACGCTATATATATCCTTCTGTTATATTCTCTCTGAATCCTATCATGCTCTAAGTATATCCTCCCATTAAATGCTGACTAGGAAAAGTGGTGAAGAGGGAGAACAAGAGGAAAGAAAGCTGAAGAATACAAATTAAAACATCAACCTGGACCATTAAGAAGTGATAAATGCAAACAAACTCAACATCTCTCTTTTGTGATTTAATTACAGATACTAGTAAACAAGGGCTTTAATTCCTGAAGAAGAAAATGGATACATCAAAAAGAAGAAGAAGAAGAAGGGAAGGTCTGAAGCCCAAACAAAGTGAAATCCTATTGTGAGAATCAGCACAGATACCATGCCCTGTGTAGGTTATAAAAGATGCAAGCATGGTGCTGGAAAAGCTGAGATCCTCCCACAAACAATTCTTTGAAATCTTTCAATTGCCCTTCATCCACTTGGCCAGTAAGAGGATGAGGGCATTTTCTCTTTATCTCTTTCTGTCTTCTTTTCTGTAGTTTGGGTATGTGCATTCTGTATGGGAATGTGGATGTGTACAGGTTTGCAGAATAGGTTTTCATGAAGTGGTTATAAAATGATTGATTGTGCTCCTGGCCTGTTTGGTAACTTTGCTGTCTGTTCTCAGCTGCTCAAAAAGATTCCTAGAAGCTTTGTAACAGCATCAGAATTGGCAAACAGCATGCCCTCTTCCCATAAAAAGAAATAATAATAATATGAAAATATACATATGGCATGGATTTGTGGAGACAGGGAAATATTGTTCTGTACATAACTGAAGGCTGTATCTTTTCCCCATGGCAAAACCATAATTAAGTCCAAGATTTAAAATTATGTAGCAGAACTAGTGTCTCTGTTCTAAATCCCAAAGTGGTCATTTCTGAAAAACAATTTTGTGCAAGCAAGCTGTGTTCTTTCTTTCTTTCTTTCTTTCTTTCTTTCTTTCTTTCTTTCTTTCTTTCTTTCTTTCTTTCTTTCCTTCCTTCCTTCCTTCCTTCCTTCCTTCCTTCCTTCCTTCCTTCCTTTCTTTCTTTCTTCCTTCCTTTCTTTCTTTTTCTCCATTAAAGAAGAAAGCAAACTATTTTTTAAAAAAAAACAATTAGTTCAGAGATTATCCTAACACTTTTTTTCTATTATTAAGGAGAACAAAGATTACTACTAGCTGGGTTAAGAGACCTAGAATGGTGTGTCACCCAGCCAAACCAAGAAAGCAACATGTTAGCCGAGATAAGCCTATTTTTTTTTAATCTGTGTTTTTTTTCCAGATAAAATATGTGGATAGCCACTATAAAATCAAACTTTTAACCTTAATTGTGAATTGACATATTTTCCTATGAGAAAAATAAAAACAAATATATAGTTAAGAGGTAATAGAATAGTTCGAATGACAAATAACTTGTGTGTGTGTGTGTGTTTCTAACTGACTTTTGCACAGCATTTTGAAGGAACCAGGGAAGAGAAGTCTGCTTAACAAAACTCGCAGCCTGCTTGAAATCTAAATTTTAGCTAAAAGCAATTTACATGGAGCAGTTACTGTAAAAGAAAATAGTAGGAATAAAAACAGGAAATAAAAGGAAGGATTTCTGGACTTCCGGATGACAAGGCGTCGCCGGAGGCAGCCATTCTTAGGCTGTCAGCCCCGCGGCTCCATAGAGCCACCAATCAGCTGTTTCGGTGGCTCGGAAGCCCCCTCCTTGGGAGAAGAGGGGTGAACGCCCAGATAGAGGTAGAGCTCTCGGGACCGCCAGAACTTAAAGTTTTGGCGGCTGAAGGATTGAGCCCCCCCCCGAAGCCTGGGCATGCTCCGGACTTCTGCTCCGGGCTTTTTGGAGCAGAACAAGGCATCCGCAACCATCCCTGCTAGCAAGAAAGAACTTTGGAGAACGAGGATGCAGGCAGAGCGATACAGGAGATTCAGGTGAAAGTAGTCTTTTGATCTTTAACTCAATGGACTTTGCTGAGCTTGAAAGTGGAAGTGCGTAGCAGACAATAGTGGGTGAAAATTGCAGCTAAAGTTCCTGCTCCTAAAGTTCCTGCTCTGGTGCAGCAGTTTTCGTTGCAAGCCTTATTGCCCCCTGCACCCGTATTTGCACCAGCCCTTACAGTTAAAGATTTGCAGAATGTGATGCAAGAGATTATGGAAAAGCAATTGCAACAATTTGCTGAGATAATGGATAAAAAGCTGGAGGAGAAGTTAACAGAAAAACTAGCTGAGGTTATGGATGAAAAGATTACAGAGGATGAAAAGATTACAGAGAAACTAACAGAAATAAGAGCAGACATTTTATCTGCATTTCAAGGCATGGCTATATGTATTGAGAATTTGGATGAAAGAGTGGAAGATCTCAGTCAAAATAATACTAGATTAGTGTAGAGAACCCAGACCTACAAAAGACCTTTTTTATTCCTATATTAAAAATCACAGAATTCTCCCTTCCTGTCTCTAGTGATTATATTTCTGCCAGTGTAAAATCTGCTTTTCTCTGCCTGCGAAAGACCTTCTTTGAAAAAGTTTAACACTTCTGCCTTTTCCCCAATTAGCAATCGTTAAGTCACATTCCTGCATTCAGTTCTACCTAATCTGCAATTGTAAGGCCACATTCCTACATTCCATCTCTGCCTCTGGTGATAAAACTCTTTTCTTATTTACAACCACATTCCTGTCTCTGATTCACATGTGTAAATTGCCCATGCTTCAAGAAACTATCTCTGCTTCAAAATTATGTCTTCCTGTGATAACCTTTTGTCTTCCCTGTTAGCATTTGTATATCTCTGCCTCAAGTTATGTCTTCCTGCAATAATCCCTGTCAACTTTGTTAACATTTGTATAAGATAGCTATGCATTATTGTTTCCTGTAATGACCTTTGCCCTCTTCATTAGCAGTTCTCTGTTAGCATAAACTATGTTTTATTATTTCCTGTAATGACCTTTGCTTTCTTCATTAGCAATTGTATACCATGAGCTATGTTCCCCTTTGACCTTCCATGAGTGTTTTTCCCCCCTCCCAAATGAAACAGCCTAATAAATAGAGAGTGTCCAGAGGTATTCTGGGGTATAACATCCACCCCGGGCACTTCTGTGCTCTCACCTTGAGCAAACTTGTGTTGGTGTCTCAGTCTGTCCTAGGACTTTGCTTCTGAACTATCCGCAGTTCCCAAGTATGACCGTCGGAACTTCCGGCATACTGGGTCGGTGGTAAAGGGCCAGATCCTTCCATATTCAAGGTGCACACCCTCGTGAGGGTCCCTCCAAATTCTCACCCCTGTCAAGGGGCTCTAAGAGTTGAAGCCAGAACCCTGACCGGTCGCTCATCGCAACAACTGGGGGCTCGTCCGTTGGATCGCGGCTTCAACTCCACAGCACGACTCCTGTCCAGGCGTGTGCTACCTGCATTCCCTGTTCTCACGCACCTCGGAGAAGGCTTCAAATCGTGAGTAAATGGGCACCTCAATTTTCAAAGTTTCGTCAGGTCATAGGGACGAACTTTTTAATATAATGCAGAAGGCTAATTTTGTTCAAAAACACAATGGCACCATGGTCCATCTTGTAGGAAAGAGACTTTTAACAAAACTTTTACAATATATTAACAAAAATTGTCTGGCTTATCCAGAATCAGGCACTTTGTCTGTTATAACCTGGGAAAAGCTAGGTAAATATTTTCACAATCATCCCAGGGTGCCTGCTGACATTCTGTCTGCATGGCAAGCCGTGATGGCAACATTAAAACTCTTGCCATCTCCTTTAGATCTAACATCTTCTATCTCTAAACCTCTTGATCACTCTTCTGATCTTCTGCCTTCATCCTTGCCACCCCCACCCTATGAAAAATCAGAGAAACTTCCTCCTATTGCTGTGCATGTCCCCCCCTCTGCTCTGCTTCCAGAGAATCTTCCTTCTGCCTTTTATTTTTGCCCTGCTGTGCCTGTCTCTCTTTCTGCTCTCGGCAAAGAGGAAAAAGCCTCTGAGCTTGTTGCTATTTCTAAACCCCCCCTCCCCCCTTCCCTCCTCCTCCTTCTCCAAATCTCTCTCCTCACTCAAGAGGCACCTTTTGTTCCTTTCCTCTTAATGATTCTCTTTTTCATTAAGCCTTTTCAGTTTCTCCACCTCCCCCTCCTTATGAGGAAGATTTGTCATCTTGTTATCTTGTTAATTTTTTGCCACCACCGGCAGCCGGAGGTTCACCAATCCACCCTTGCATCATGAATTGATCAACTATGTGCAAGGATTTTTTAATGAGTATAGGTAAGCTACTCTATCACAATATCTTGTTTGGGAATCTGTATATAAATAAAAAAGAAATAGAGAAAAAATTCTTGCTGGATTACCTCAAGGAGTAAATAGGGATCAATTATTTGGCACGGGACAATTCATTACTAATGACCAACAGGCTCAAAGCCCAAGGGAGACTTTTAATTTGAAGGGGCTTTAGCAGCTTTCCACAAGATATCCTCACGGAAAAGCTATTGCAAAAGTTTATCAAGATCCCAATCAGGCTTATTCAGACTTTGTGGATAGATTGCAGGAAGAAAATACAAGGCAAATAGACAATGAATATGCCCAAAACCTAAAACCCCAAATTTATATGTGTGTTTTGTTCTGTTTTAAATAAATGTTGTTTTAATAGTATATGTGTATATATGTCTGTCTGTGTTGTTCTGTGTTATTTCCAAGACTTGGAAGAGGGTCAAAATCCTCTCTGATAACACCAAACAAAAAGGCCTTATTTAACAATGTATGGTTTGTCTGGAGAAAGTATGAAATGGAATTTTTGTAATGTATGGTTTGTCTGGAGAAAGTATGAAATGAAATTTTTGTATGTGAAATTGTTTATGCAAGCAGTCAGAATGGAAGTGAATGAGTTAATTTGCTGATATGTAAAAATGAGTGTGTTAGCCCTCAAAACTGCAGATTTTATTGTTGTAAAAGCCATGGATGATGTGTGAGAGTAAATGCATGTAAAGGAGAGCAAACTATTTTTATTTTTAATTTTTTTTGTGTGGTGAGATTTTTGTAAAGTTTCTTTTACTCCCCCCCAACCCTGCTGTGTTACTTTAAGAGTGAGAAAAGGAGAGACAGCCAGAAGGAGGGGGGGTGGCTGGTCCTTTTAACCATTTTTTTTTCTCTGCTTAGAATTCCAGTCTGAGAAAGGGGGGGTGGAAACTTGATGCCCACTCTTGCAGTTTCAGCTTGCAATTTTTTTTTACTCGAAAGAGGAGAGATTCTTTGTTGGACAAGTTTTTTGAACTTTGAGTTTTAGTTAAACTTCATCTAAAAGAAATTACTCTGATCTTTTTGTGGAGTTGTTTTTTGTTTTTGTTTTCTTGTTTTTGATGTTTTTGTGTCTGTGTGCAGGACACATTGATAGAAGGTGATATCTGGGAGAATTTTCCTCCCTTAATCTGCACTATTTTATGCCTTACAACAGGCTCTGAGATTGTTAATAAAGATACACTGACTCCAAATATGATTAATGAAAAGGATTGATTAATAGCTAAGAGAAACAGTTGGCTCATGCAAAAGTTGATAGAAGCTGGAAGCAAAAAAGACAGTAGTTAGGCCAGAATGGCAGAAGGGCAGTGAATGACTAGATATAGAAGGGAGAAACAGAAAAGTGGTTTTTAAGTTGGTTTGCACAGATTTGTGAATTGCATGCATGAATTGTATGCCTTAACACAAGCCTTAGAATGCTGAAGGAACAAGAATGTACTATGGATAGGGAGGAACATGGGAAGTAGTAGAAAAGTGACAGGTAGATGTTGCATGATGGGAGTCGAATGTTGCTATTGTTTAACCAATTGAAAATTTTGGAATGGATTCATTCATCCCATACGCCCAAAGTTTCTGTTTTAACCAGAGAAGCACAATTATTTTTATGTCATTGCAAATTTGGGACTCATTTTTTCAAACCTCAAGTGAATTGCAATTTTCCTTAGCTGATTGGCATGGCAAGGTTTCTTGCCACCCACCACCCGATTATCGTTTGCAATGCAAATTGTTCGCACTAACCAAGCAAACAACACCCCAGCGGTCAGCTCAAAAAGCTGAACTGGCTGCTTCAATTTTTGCTTGTCAATTTTTTTTTCCTTTCAACCTATGTTTATCACACAATTCAAGTGATTTATGGATCTTATTTATCCCCCTCCATTCAACCAGATTTGTTACAACTTTTTTTTAATCTTGCAAAATTTGCTTTTTGAACGCCAGCATCCTATTTTTATTGCTCACATTCATAGTCATCAGCCTTTTCCAGGTTTTTTGCAAGAGGGAAACACTGTTGCAGATCAGGCTGCCTTCGGACCTTCAGCCTGTTCTTTGCAACCCCTCACCCCCTGGGAAAGTCATTCATATTTTCATCAAAATTCCAAAGCTTTGCAAAAGCAGTTTGGCTCATCATGGCCACCCCCCTAAGGGGAGAAGCCACTAAACATGTAATTAATCATTGTATTCGGACCTTTGCAGTGCTGGGATGTCCAAAAGAACTCAAAACAGATAATGGCCCTGCTTACAGCAGTCAAGCCATGGCAAAATTTTGTCATCATTGGCAAATCACACACAAATTTGGAATTCCATATTATAGCCAAGGCCAAGCCTTGGTGGAATGGGTTAACCAAACCTTGAAACATGCTTTAGATCACTATAAAAATCAGAACAGGGGAAAACGAAACCCCAACCTCCCAGCAATGCAAGACCTTTGCCTCTACACTCTAAACTTTTCAAACTTCACTGGCTATCCCTTAACCACAGCTGCAGAGCAGCATTTTTCTTCTTCTTCTTCTTCAGATCTCCCTAAGCCACAGGTTTTGGTATCGCCAACTTCCAGACCTAACTTGGAAAGGCCCTGCAGACCTTATCACTTGGGGAAGAGGCTACGCAGTTGCTCAACTGCCAGACAAAGTACTGTGGATCCCAGGTCGCTACGTTCATCCGTATCATGCCTCCACAAACACAACTGCAGAACCCATTAAAGATGATAGCATGGTTTGTGACTTTTTTCAGCTCTAACACCACTGACTGATGCTGCTAAAACACAATTCCATCTGAAAGCTAACCCCAGACGTCAAAGTCTTGCCGCCTCTCACACCTTTGACATTGGTTCCAGTCAAAAATGGCTCTTTTCACACTGTTTTTGCCCATCGCATGGACCCAGAAGGAACAACCTGTTGTTAACAACGAGTCTACTATCATCATCTATGTGAACTCTGTAGCTCATGCTCCTGTCCAAACTTGAGATGGTTTCAACTTTCAGGAATTACTTGGCTCCTGGTTTCCCAAAGTACTTGGTTTACACGCTATTGTAGCTTTTATTAGTATGATTGTATTAGGATGTATTATTTTACCTTGTGTCTTGCCTATTTTTATCAGAAGTATTACTAACAGTATTTCTTTGACTGTGCTTGACTCCATGGCAGAATTAGACAAATGATTGAAAGACAAAGAAAGGGAACGCTCCCAGCATTATACTTGGTATCAAGGAATGTTTAACTTTTCTCCCTGGCTGACCACCCTTCTCTCAGCTATAGCTGGTCCTTTAATTTTATTATTACTTGCATGTGCAATTGGCCCATGTGTTATGGGTAAACTTTTAAATTTTCTACAACGAAGGCTGAGCAGCATTAGCGATGACATTCTGTTGATGAAACACACTGTTGACAGTGAATACAAACACCCTCTTTTAGAATTCACTTCTGACCCAGAGACTGATGCACCCTCACACCAGCACTCTTTGAAAGGAACATTAACGCAGGCTCAGGAGGTATCGGAGGATTTCTCTTTTTCCAGCGTAAGTATCCTAGAAGAGAAAGTTTTGGATTTTGAGGGGCCTTCTCAGTAATTGGCTTTAAAAAACAGAAAAAGAGGAGTTGTAGAGAACCCAGACCTACAAAAGACCTTTTTTATTCCTATATTAAAAATCACAGAATTCTCCCTTCCTGTCTCTAGTGATTATATTTCTGCCAGTGTAAAATCTGCTTTTCTCTGCCTGCGAAAGACCTTCTTTGAAAAAGTTTAACACTTCTGCCTTTTCCCCAATTAGCAATCGTTAAGTCACATTCCTGCATTCAGTTCTACCTAATCTGCAATTGTAAGGCCACATTCCTACATTCCATCTCTGCCTCTGGTGATAAAACTCTTTTCTTATTTACAACCACATTCCTGTCTCTGATTCACATGTGTAAATTGCCCATGCTTCAAGAAACTATCTCTGCTTCAAAATTATGTCTTCCTGTGATAACCTTTTGTCTTCCCTGTTAGCATTTGTATATCTCTGCCTCAAGTTATGTCTTCCTGCAATAATCCCTGTCAACTTTGTTAACATTTGTATAAGATAGCTATGCATTATTGTTTCCTGTAATGACCTTTGCCCTCTTCATTAGCAGTTCTCTGTTAGCATAAACTATGTTTTATTATTTCCTGTAATGACCTTTGCTTTCTTCATTAGCAATTGTATACCATGAGCTATGTTCCCCTTTGACCTTCCATGAGTGTTTTTCCCCCCTCCCAAATGAAACAGCCTAATAAATAGAGAGTGTCCAGAGGTATTCTGGGGTATAACATCCACCCCGGGCACTTCTGTGCTCTCACCTTGAGCAAACTTGTGTTGGTGTCTCAGTCTGTCCTAGGACTTTGCTTCTGAACTATCCGCAGTTCCCAAGTATGACCGTCGGAACTTCCGGCATACTGGGTCGGTGGTAAAGGGCCAGATCCTTCCATATTCAAGGTGCACACCCTCGTGAGGGTCCCTCCAAATTCTCACCCCTGTCAAGGGGCTCTAAGAGTTGAAGCCAGAACCCTGACCGGTCGCTCATCGCAACAGATTAGAAGTAAAAATGACAGAAACCGAAAATGTGGTGGAGAAAATTGATTATGATTTGACTTTGGTACAGTATTATCAGATGGAGTTTGCCGTGAGAATCAGAGGCTTAAAAGAAGATTCTAAAGAAAATTTGAAGAAAATGGTTTCTGAGGCTCTGGAAGGGGTGCTGGGGCGACCAGCAGATGAAATAATGGAAGATATAGATAAAATTTTCCGTGTTAATTCATGGATTGCAAGACAAAGGAAATTACCCAGAGATGTGGTGGTTTACTTTACAAAGAGAGCGATTAGAAATGAGGTTATTCAAGCCTCCTACAATACTGAATCTGTAATTGCTGAGCAAGAAGTCTTGATTTTAAAAGAGATCCCTCCAAGAATTTTAAGTAGAAGGAAGGAATTTGCTTTTTTGACACAAGAATTAAGACAACATGATATTAAGTTCAGATGGGAGATACCAGTGGGTATGGTGGTGACCTATGAAGGTATGAGGCATCGCCTTACTACAGTGATACAGGCACGTGATTTTTATAGTAATGTTTTAAAAGCAGTCCCCATACTACTTTTGGAATCTACAAAGAAGAAATGTCAGGGAGAGTGTCAACGACACATAGAGAATCTACAAGGTGCTGAAGGAACAATGCAGACAGATGAGAAAGTTACAGGAGTGGATCAAATTTCAGTGTCACCGGAGGAGGTCAGAAATTGGAGGAGGCGTGCTGCTTCTAGACGAATGAGATGAGCCTGAAGATCTAGTTGTAGAACTGAAGGAGATAATAATGCAATAAGGATAATAAAAGGTGGTTTTAGAAGAGTAAACGGGAATTGAAATTGTTAAAAGGGTTAAATATTTGGGGATATTTTTTCACCCTCAAATGTAGAGTTATATAAAATAATTATGTTTTGTACTATTTTATGTTGTTTTAATTTTAAGATAATTATGAAAACTTAATTGGGAAGAATTGTAGTAGTGTTTACTGAAATTTTGAAGGTCATGATTTTCTATTTGGTTGGTATGTATATCTATTGTGTTATAAGAAGGTGGATAATGTGTTTAAGGTACATATTTTATGATATGCTCTGTTGCGAGTTTGGGAAAAAGTATAGATGAGAGTTAACTTGTAAGCTACTTTTATGGGCAATAATGAAACACGTAATAGAAAATATAAAAATGATGTGATTACATATAAAAAAAATTTAAGTTTGGAAAGTAATGTATGGTACTTGAAGCTGTATAATATATTAAGAGAAGACACATAATAGAAAATATAAAAATGATGTGATTACATATAAAAAAAATTAAGTTTGGAAAGTAATGTATGGTACTTGAAGCTGTATAATACATTAAGAGAAGGAAAGATTGTATAAACTTGGTTTTAGTATGGAAAATTAAAGACCAGGTGGAAAGAAGAATAGAAAATTGGTTTTTTAATGATTGATGTAAATTTGTTTTGTCTGTAATTGTTTTTATTGGGCATTTTTATTGACATTATTGTTGTGGATATCAAGCGGATGTTGAATTTAACTACGGCAGTAAGACTTTTAGTGCAATATTGGAAGAAGGAAGAACTGCCGATTATAGAAGAATGGACTGTAAAAGTTCCCAACTTGGAGGATATGGCAAAGACTTTAGTGTACTTGAAAGACTATTTGCAACAGAGAGATACTGTGGAGTAAATATGGGACTAAAAAGTATTATCCAGCATTTGAATAATTATTGATGTGATATTTATACTGTTTGGAGTTAATTTATATGAGTTAAAGTGCGATAGTTTAATAGTTTATGATTGTTTGCATAAGGTAGATTATGATTGTTTGTATTCTTATACCTTGTATTTAGCTCTGGGAAGTCGGGGAGGGGGGAGGGGGAAGGGAGGGAGGGGCTGGGGAGGGTTGGGGAGTGGAAAGAGGGTGGGGTAGAGGGGAGGGGGTTGGGAGGGGTTTTGTTTTGTTTTGTTAAAGATAAAATGTATTGTAAAACTTTTCAATAAAAAAAGGAAGGATTTCTAAAGCATCACCATTCATTCATCAAACAAATCCCTGAAATGGAACTGTAACTGAACTCCAAAAAATGAGTGTAATTTGCCAAGTTCTGTTGAGCTCTTCTGGATACTGAATGGATTGATACAGGACATTTTGTCTTAATTCGAAATGTTCTATTACTGGAGGAAAGAAAAAGAAGAACAAATTTAATTGAAAGAAGAGATTGTGAAAGTATTGTAGAGAAGACATTCAGGTACACAGCTGCAGTTTCATCTACTGTTCTATTGTATCTTTTCTACTTCAGAGAATAAGTGAATACAGTTTTCTATTTAAAAGCAGTTTTTTCTTCACTACAATTGCTTCAGAAATAAACATAAGTGAAGATCTGGCTGGCTGGATGCTGGAATATGTATGTTGCCGTTCAGAATACTCACAAGATCATATTTATTAAACTGACTATAGTTTGTTCCTTCTCTGCACTCTTCAGATTTCTAGGGCTGTTGCTGTGACATTCTTAGCTGTGCCATACAATAATGAAGAACGTTTTATTTATCTACTGGAAATGATTTTCTGCTTAGAAAAATGTTCCTTAGCCGGTCTTCCACATTTTACTGAATGACAATTCTTTCCTTATCTTTCTTTTGCTCTGAGGCAAGAAGAGCATGTTAAACAAAGAAAGAGACAGTGAGTATGACCTGAACTCTTAATTCATAGCTTCCATATTATTAAGACAAGCCTTCTTCCATCTCCACAGAGCTGTGCAAGGATATTTTACAACCAAAAGGCTTGATGAATGTTTTCCCCACCTGCTATAGTTACATAATTAAAACAAAAGAAAATTAAATAAAAATGGGTACTCGGCACAAAGAATTAATGCACAGGTAAAACAGAGCAGCACAGACTGTATTTTAGATGTTACAGATTTTCTTCTTGCTGAACAGTAAAGGTAATCTTATGTTGAAATTGCATAATACCAATGTCAGGTGGGAAAAATCATACTGACTTTAAAAAGAGCAGCAAAATTGGACTCAACAAAATTAGCAGATTCTGCAAGCAGTTCATTAGTCTTAATGAATTATAATAATCTGAGTAAAAAAAATAAGTCAATTTAAGATTTTACTACAGCTGTCAAGCTTAAAGTTAACATAGGTGCAGGGTACAAAATTGGGGAGACTAGAATTAAAAATCAAACTCAAAAGCTTACATATTAATGTAATTTATTCTCCTTCTCCTTGGGATTCATTTGTTTTGCTATGCCCACAATATTCATATTGTTTCCAAAATGTCAAAATGTTATACAGACATAAATCCCACTAGTTATTACAGAAGTACAATAGTATTTACAATAGTATTTACCCTGTTTTTCTAACACTAACCAGTGACTGGAAAAGAGTCAGGAAACATTTTTATTTTATTTTATTTTTTAAAAAAATATTAGCTTATCAGAATATTAAATACAAAGAAAATGAAAATAATGGGAAACTAGGGGAGGGAACAGGAGAAAGTGTAGGGTAGAAGGGAAAAAAGAGAAAAAAGGCGTTAACTTCTGACTCTTTTTAGCACAGTAGATGATAACATTACAGCCTCAACCATTTTACCTTGCACAGATATATTTATTAGCCATTTCTATATCAACAAACTTATCAGCAAAACCAAAACCAAATTTTTATGTTTTTTTCATCACAAGCACAAAATCCAGAAGTGGTTTCCAAATAGAAACAAAATTAGATATGTTCTTTTCTTTGTGTAAAGCAACCAATTTAACCATCTCTCAATTTCATAGTTTTCCAATGACTGAAGTACTGTCATGCTTTTGTCAGGCATTATTAAATGAAGGCACTTCAAACCAGAATTCTAAAATTAGTTTACTCAGATGCAATTTAGCTGGCATATATGACTTACTGAAGACAACACTGATGCCAATTACAACAAGAGATCTGTGTATGGCAGCAGACAAAGGAATGAGGCAAAAGAGGTTGGGGAGATTTAAATTCTAGGTCATTTATTCAAAAGAAACAGCCCTTAGTCTAAACCAGAATTCTTCAAGGGGACAATGTCAACCCCCCAAGAGTCAATGGGACTATCTAATATTATTGTTGCTGCTATTATTATTCATAGTACTATTAAAGTAGTAATAAATTATTTCCATACAATAAATGTTTGGGAATCAAGTGGTTGAAAAGTTTGGGAGCCTTGTTTTGAAGAAGCATTGCATTGCCATTAATTTCTGGCCCAATGGTAAGGAATTTTGGAACAATAAGAGAATATGTGGATAAAAGTCTTAAAATTCACATTAAATTATAACCTAAAAGAAATTTTTTACAAAATGATGTATCACTGGTATGTATTTAACACCAGATAAGTTATCTAGAATGCATGAAAGTATTTCAAATGACTGTTGGAAATGTAAATGTAAAGAAGGGACTTCTTATCATTTATGGTGAACATGTGATAAGCCAAAGAAATATTGGAGTAGGATTCATATGTTAATGCAGAAGATTCTTAAAGTGAACATAAAGAGTAAACCAGAAACTTCTTCTGGATCTAATGGAAAGTGAAGTGGAAAAAAATGGAACTCTGATTTTATATATGGTGATGGCAGCAAGATTGCTCTATGCACAAAAGTGGAAGGATGCCTCAATATCTACCATAGATGAATGGTTACAAAAGGTGGTGGAATTAACAGAGATGACTAAATTGACTGTGCTGATAAGAGAAAAGAACATAAGTACTGTTATTTCTACTCGGAAACCACTTCTGGACTTTGTGCTTGAGGTGAAAAAATGATATTATGATTTTTGGGGTTTACCAATTAGACTGATTTGCAGATACAGAAATGGCTACTGCATACTACTATAGAAATGTAAAAAGTTGAGATTTGATTTTAATGTCTGATTTTACTGCAACAGAGAGGTCGGAACTCAATGCCTTTTATTCCTTCTCCTTTCCTTCTTCATACTTTTTTTGTTTTCCCTTTTTCTACTGTTGTCCCCTACTATTTGCTTTTGTATTTTCACATTTTATGTTGTAAATGAATAAAACTAATAAAAAAATTAATTTCTGGCCCAATAATTTACCTGTATTCTCTCAGTACATTCCTAATTATCCTTTTAAGTACATAGCAATATTGTCTCTGGCTAAAGAAATCTGAATGGCTAGGTCCAGGAAAAGAAACTTCTCTGTGTTGCTCCCACCCTATTGAACCCAGAGGTGAGGTAGGCCCCACTCTCCTGGCCTTTTGGAAGACTGTGAAAACATGGATCTGTGACCTTGCTTAGGCCCCATAGAGAAGCATGCAGCCATAGAGATGGTTACCACCCTGAAAGCCCTCCTCTTGCCTTTTAATTACTTAACTTTTAACACAGATTTTTTAATTCATCCTCAGCTCTCTAAATTTTATATACTGTTTTTATATTTTTATATTTTATTTGTACACTGCCCAGTCCCTCAGTGAGGGAGATGGGTGGTTTTAAAATATGATAAATAAATAAATAAAATAAAATAAAAATTCATTAATTCTGCTCCAGAAGTTCATTTCATTTTCATCTATATCTATTACCTGCTTCCTTTTTCTCTTAATTTTACAGCCACACCCTAGCTTTTTTCCCCTTTTCATATCATATGTTACACCCTATACCCTATTCCTCATGGTTATCACAGATGGCTCATAGATACTGCTGTCCATCACCCTAGGGTGATATTTTAATCCTTCAGTTGAAACATACATGTGCACTCTTTTTTAGTATTAGATAAAAAGCTATAGACTTTGTTAGAGACCCAGTTTGATATACAAGTTAAGGCAACAGATAGAAAAAGAGAGACCCTAATCTTGCCTTAGGCCCAAAGCCAGCTGGTGAACCTTGGGTCAGTCATACCCTCTTAGTGTAGGAAGTAGACAGTGGCAAACCACTTCCAAAACACCAGCCAAGAAAACTTCAGAGACTGACCTGAAGACACCAAAAGAGAGAGTGGCCATGTTACTGTCCTTATTTGTACATGTCCCATGTGCAGCATCCCATGCTAATTATAAGATTACTGCTGATCAGTTGGCGCCCATTGTGATCTGTAGCTACAAATGTAAAGAAAGATTGGTTTTCTCATGCTATTTTATGGAAGGTAAGATCTCTACTTTGTAAAACACCAACCTTGCAAGACAACATCTCACATCTCACTGACTTGGAATTACATGCAGTATATTGATATACTCTCAGGCTGGTGCTCAATCTGTTTTTTGTTTCCCAATTTAAAGACTATGTATTTAGAAAGCATCATGGTACCTGGGTAATCATCAATTGAATAACAGTGATCAATACATAGTTCGGGTTACATTGTCATAACATCCTTCTCTATTTCCCTTAACATTCAATGCAATGTGTTTAAACTAACGAATTTCTAAGAATAGCATGGTCAATTAAAGAAAAAAAATGTCAGTCCAGTTTCAATGAAACATGTCCATGTCCTGTTATTAAATTTTATCTAATTTTGATATTAATTATAGTATTCAAATTTAACCTTTAACCTCCCAAAAGGTATTCAGAACTCAAATTTCCCTTATTTTATTACACCAAAGATTGTAACATCTAACATACACAGAATAGTTAAGTGGCTAAACTCTACCTAATAAACATTGTCTATTTCATATTCTAATACACCACAAGTTGCCAATAGGAGTACCTATATTTATACATCTACTTCTACTTATACATAACCAAAATTTTAACATTAATGTAGGATCCATAAGCCAAATTTCCATTATGTCAATGTGTAAATTATAATGTTTAAAATAAGCCTAATAAGTACTTAAACACATTCTAATTCTATCTCATAAACATTTTCTATTTCAGATCCTAATAGGTCACTGATTACTAACAAAATGGCCTATAATGATTCTCTAGGCACTCATTTTTTAAATCTAACTCTAGGTTTCTTTTTTTGCCAATCAGGTTTCCAGAATAAAGCCTTTAGATTGCCAAATAGGTCCACCTTCGCTCTCATGCATATTATTTGGACCAGAGGAGGCCATCCAACCATCAATAGTCATTATATTGTTGCCCTGTTGATTCCACTTTTATTTGTTCTAATATCTCTGTCTGCAATTCAGTCTGGATTCTTCTTCCATCTAGGTTTGTCTGTTTTGAGTAGAAAATCTTATCCAGTTTTATAGTTAGTAGTTGACTGTCCAGGGTTTCCACAGGCTGTCTTTGTTGGTCTTTGGCATCCTTTATGTTGGTATCACTATCTTGTGTGTAGTATACTTCTGGAATTGTAGGCTCTTTAGAAAAGGTCAAAAGTTGAGTATTAAGTTTTGCCATAGTTTGCTGTTGGTCTTCAGGGTTGTCTAAGTAATAGTTCCTCTTACTTTTAAAATTGTAGGTTCTTTGAGTGGAGTCAAATATTGGATATTATTTTTTTCAGTACCTTGTTGTTGTTGCTCATATTCCTCTGTCTCAATAGTAGTTCTTCCAATTTTGTTATATTCTGAATTGTGAATTCTTTGATTGGAGTCTGGGTTTCAGCTTGTGAATTAGAGTTGGCACCTAATTTTTTCAGTCTGGAGATAGACATCTCAGTAACTTTGTAGATTGTTTCGAGTATAAGCTTATAATCAAGCAAGGTTTGTGGCTGATCAGTCTCCATTTTGTAATAATTATAGATAGTCCCTAGTGGAGGCTAATTTTCAAACAAAAGTCAGTAAGTGTCCACCTCCACAGGTCTGAGCTAAATTCATCTCCAGCTGTTTCAGGTTTTTATCTTAATGCCAAGGTTAGTTGCAAGGTATAAACAAGTTTGTTTGCCAATAATATTCACTTGCTGTATCAGGCATGGCCACTAGATTGAGCCTGGCTGGTGCTCAATCTATTGGTATTTAATAAAACTGATCTCATATTTCTTATGTCTAGCTATTTGAGTAACACATTCATTTCCCTGATTCTAACTGATGTAGATTTTGAGTTTTTGGTTTTAAAATTATAATGCTTGAACTACTTTCTTACATACTAAACTTATAATCCTATTCTTAATTGCTATACATTTCCTCATTCAAAATATAATATTTAAACTACCTTCTGATAAACTAAATTGCTTTTTTATTTTACACTATTGTAGAAGTCATTAGGATAATATTCAGTCTATTATATATGCAAATAGATTTTTACAAAATTGTAAAAGTTTGATTTCGATAATATTCAGTCTATTATACAGAATATGCAAACAGATGTTTCTTAATCATCATTACATAGTAACAATCTTTTTTTACCCCTTTTTGATTTCCAATTATAATGATGGGAAATATATGTAAGACAGTTATTAGATATAGTTTTATCAAAAGAATGTTCATTAACTGTTATCCAATATATTCAAAGCATGGACTGAACCATGATAGCTTCATTATTCATTCTGTGCATATACATTACACGTACTTTCTTGTTTATCGAACTAATCATCCTAAAGCTATTCTCAGTGCCAGAAGACATTAATATACCAAGATAAAGGATAATTATATTGCAGTGCTTATTATACTCGATTATTATGTAAAGAATTTTGTCCATACTACAGTCCCCCATGATCCAGATTAACCATGCATTTCTTCCCCTCCAGATGAAATCATTAAGCACAAATAGCATCCTTTCCACATTTGTTATAAAGATACCTTTTGCAGAGATTTTGAATACTGCTAAATGGGATCAATTGTAAATCATTCAGAACCATGAAATATTAAAACAATATGCTTAGAGTCAGCTTTTGTTCCATTGTATGCTATAGAAAAAAAATCTGATTTTATATTGGTTTATCAATCAGGCAGTGTTAGCTACATCCTTTGGATTTATCATCTTTGGTTCTGGATGAGATCACACTACCCAAACAAACCTGGTGCATTATCTAGGTGTCCTTCTGGACTCATGGCTCCTGCTTGAACAACAGGTGGTAATAGTGACTGGGAAGGTCTTTGCTCAACTTTATGTTGTGTATCTCCTGGATAGGAAGGTTCTTTGTTTGGTCACTCATGCCCTGGTCATCTCTCATCTGGACTTTGCAATGCAACCTATACTGGGCTACCCTTGAAAAGTATCCAGAAGCTTCAGCTGGTACAGAATGTGGCCATGTAAGCAGTCTTGGATGCCCCATGGATGCTGTATGTTACACTTCTGTTGTGCAACCTGTATTGGTGACCAGTTTGCTTCCAGGTCCAATTCACAATATTAGTTATGACTTTAAAGCCCTACGTGGCATAAGCCCAGGTTAGCTGCAGAACAGTCTTCACCCCATTACATTGGTCTTTCCCAGCTGGTTATCCAGGAAGTATGTTGTGGACCCCATCAGTTAAAGAATTTTGACTGGCAGGGTCTAGAGAGACTTCTCTGCTGTTGCTCCCACCCTTTGGAACATCCTCCCCCTCCCAGTCTCTTGTCCTTGCCAAAACGTTTGAAGACCTTGATCTACAGACTTGCTTGGGACTCATAGAGTAGCATGCAATGCTGATGAGTGTCTTTAAGGCCTTTTTAACTCTTTAATTTCAATTATTCCATTCTTCTTTTAATTGCCTCCAAAGATAGTATTTATAAACAATTTGTATTTTTTTAATTGAATGCTTCCCAGAGTCACTCTCTGAGTGAAATGGGCAATTTCTAAATCTGATATATAAATACAAAAATTCAAAATAAATTGTAGCCTTGATCTATAAAACTGTGGTGTCAGATCTTTCATGCACTTCAGATGTTAGGGATAAGGAAATGTAATTCCTAGAAGCCCATCATCATGCTTTATTACAGGGGTGTCAAACTGCCATCCAGTGGGCCAGACGCGTCATGAGGTAACCGTACCCACCCCATTACCGGCAATGGGGGAAAAAGTTCTGATACATCACACAATGTCATGTGACATCACAAGTTTGACATGTCTGCTTTATTACAATTAAATGTTACAAGTTGTCCCATTTACTTAGTTATTCACTATCAGTCTTAGCTTCATTTGATATGAATGTTTCCATTTTTTAAATATAAATATATCTGACTATTTCTAGAATTAAATTCCTTTATTTTGGAACAAGCCAATGCCATAATTTCTTCTAAAACATAATTAGAGATTTCTATGTGGAGTTTGAAATTAGTTTAATCTCATTAAAAGAAATAAAGTGTAAGCAGTCAATCTCTGCCCTACATTTGGAGCCTTTTTCTCCATTTAGTGGTCCTGAGACATACATAGAAATATGCAGATCTTATCTGTATGGAGACATACAATGCTAATTAAAGTTCTAAAAATACTACAGGACCTTGGAGTGAATATATAAAAATATAATGTTTAAAAAAGAAATGTGCCTGATTTTAGAGATTGTTTTGTGACACATGAGCAATAAATGTGGCCTGAACTGCTTTTCCTTCTCAACTTCCATCTGAGATAGCCTACCAAATTATTTCCATTATTTTCAGCTATCACTTACTATTTCCCAGTGTTCTCTGAGATAATTTATTGTTCTTTCAGCATGTCGGACAGAATGAATTAAGACTGTTCTCTTGGAAGGTGCAATGCTTATGAAAAACATAAATAAAATGTTTTAAATTTTTCAGTATTTCTTTCTAAAGGTCCTGGCTACTTTTATTCATTGTCTCCTAACCAGTAGTATACCTGATGGTCATCTGAATTAAATTGACCCATTCCTGTCCATTTTAGTTCGCTGATACCTAAGATGTCGATGTTCAGTCTTTTCAGCTCTTGTTTGACCACGTCCAGCTTTCCTTGATTCATGGATCTTACATTCCAGGTTCCTATGGAGAAAAAATCTTTACAGCATCGGACTTTCCTTTCACCACCAGACACATCCACAGCTGAGCATCCTTTCGGCTTTGGCCCAGTCGCTTCATTCTTTCTGGCGCTACTAGTACTAGCCCTCTGCTCTTCCCCAGTAGCATATTGGACGCCTTCCGACCTGAGGGGCTCATCTTCCAGCATCATATCGTTTTGCCTTCTGGTACTGTCCATAGGGTTTTCATGGCAAAGATACTGGAGTGGGTTGCCATTTCCTTCTCCAGTGGATCACGTTTTGTCAGAATTCTCTTCTATGACCTGTCCATCTTGGGTGGCCCTGCACGGCATAGCTCATAGCTTCATTGAATTACACGAGCCCCTTCGCCACGACAAGGCAGTAATCCATGAAGGGATATATATATATATATATATATATATATATATATATATATATATATATATATATATATATATATATATATATATATACATATATATACACACACACATACATATCGACAGGGTGCATCAAAAATATTCAAAAGATATACATCTACACATATACATACATACACACACACATACACACACACTTGTGCAATAAGAATATTCAAGTAGATATAATTTCTAATACATTTATGCAGCTATCTGTTTTTAACCAATTGTATTCTGAATAAATGAGTCCCAATAAAGGAGAATATTTGTAGCTCAGGGTTGAAATGAAGGGTCCTTGGTGCTCTCCTAGCTTGCTTGTTTTCTTGCAGATGTTTCATTATCCAAACTAGGTAACATCATCAGTGCTGGATCAGTTGAGTAACTGGACTACTAGCTAGCTCAGGAATTCTGGGAGCTGAAATCCACGAGTCATAAAAGAGCCAAGATTCCCCACCCCTGGCCTAGACTAAGGCAAAGTGAGACTTCAGAACTTCTCCAAAGCACACCCTTTTTTCTTTAAAGATCGTCTACCACTTCTCTGTTTTTGAGAGGATCTTTTTAAAGATCTGGTAGCGATTTATTTTCATTTTCAGAGAGCTGTTTGAAATTATTTGAATAGCCCATGGTTATTTCTACTCTATTGTTTAATGGAATTCAGGACAACATTTATAGCAGTCTCTCCTCTTTTTTTTTTACCCTATCTGGTGATCTTCCATGGCTGAGGCTAGACTTGAAACTGGGTCTATCTAGTCTTACAGTACTCTCTTTTGGTCTGCTTATGGTCTGCTTTGAGATCAACATTAAGAAAGGTGATGAATAAATGCTGTGTGTATGAATCAATAAATAAATACATCTTAATAGAATATAGATGCCACTCCAAGCCATCTGCACTGTAGGCATTCAAAACAGATTTGCAAAAACAAAAAATTATAGCAAGTTTAAGTTCCTTTTATCTGAAGCTTGATAAGCACCATAAAACCTTTTGTTATTTGTATATTCAGCAATGCTGATATTGTGATCAAGCCCTCCCCATAGGCACAATCAACATCAGAAAGCAACAGCATTATGATTACTAAAGCCACTTCTAACTGCAGTTTTGTCTCTTATGACTGAAGCTTTAACCACGGAGGACTACATAAAAACAAAGACAATTGAATACAGAAAGAATACAGATGAGCCAATCAAAATCCCATAAATAAATCTGAAGATCCAAAATCCAAGGCTAGAACACTTAATTTATTGACAGCATGGAGATCAGTGTGTATCATTTGTTACATTACAGAAAGGCATGATTAGAAGGCAGTTTTAAAATATAAATCCAGATAATATTTAGACAAGCAGCCAGCCATAGAATAAAATTAAATAGATGGAAGGCAGGGGAAACTGAAAATGACTGAGAAATGAAAACTTGAAAAGTTTAAAATTTATGAGTCCCCTTTTTATCGGAAACAATAATATTAATTTACTTGTCCTAAGAATTAAGGGTGCCTTCTCTATTCCTGAGGGTAAAATTTGTTTGTACATGCTAATGAATGCTAATCTCTTAGGCATTTGGCAATGGATTTACAGAGCAGGGTTCTCTGAGGATATAAGAGCCCCAAAATAACACTTGCATGCCAAGATTGGAATGTTCTCCAGTGTTCTCAGGCAAAGAAGAGGGAGTCAAGCTATTCTCCAAAGCAGAGAGGACAAGGGAGGACAAGAAGTAATGGATGGAAACTAATGAAGGAGAGAAGCAACCTAGAACTAAGGAGAAATTTCCTGACAGTTAGAACAATTAACCAGTGGAACAACCTGCTTCCAGAAGCTGTGAATGCTCCAACAGTGGAAGTTTTTAAGAAGAGACTGGATAGCCATTTGTCTGAAATGGTATAGGGTTTCCTGCCTGAGCAGGTGGTTGGACTAGATGACCTCCAAGATCCCTTCCAACAACAACTTCTTCTTCTTCTTCTTCTTCTTCTTCTTCTTCTTCTTCTTCTTCTTCTTCTTCTTCTTCTTCTTCTTCTTCTTCTTCTTATTATTATTATTATTATTATTATTATTATTATTATTATTATTATTATTATTATTATTATTATTATTATTATTATTATTATTGCTCCCTGACTCTCTGAGCTAGGTTCAAGAAGTGGAAGGGAAGTGGAATATTTCACAAGGGGAATTATACTACCTGGGGGTGCAAGACAGTAGATTTTATAGATGCATGCAAAGGAAACAATTTCCTGAAGATATTAATTAAAAAAGTAATATATAAATAAAGTGAAAGATGGGCTTGGAGGGCAAACTGTAAATTATTTAGATTGACTTAAAATGAAACAGGAAGAAAAGAAACGTGTCTTTGGATTGCTTGAAACTAATGTGCTGTCTGGTGGAAAGACGAAATGAAAGACATATAGAGAGAGCATGCCAAGTGAAACAAGATTAGTTTATTAATGTGCCCGGGAAGACGTTTGGGAGAATTTTATTGAAAAAAGAGGTACTTGTGTAGGAAATTCAAGAAAAAGTACATGAGCAAAATTTAGATAGTACAGCAATCATGTTTTCATGTTGGGCAGATGATGTGAGAGTTAGATTTTTGCTTTTCAGAAAATCATTCATTGAGAAATACGAATGTGAATTGCATGGTGGGTATATATGAATGTCAAAATAACTGAGGATTATTTTTTTTAGATCCTACTTAATGTAGTATTAGTAAAATCTTTTCCATTTTATTTTTGCCATCTTTCCCTACACTTTCTCCCTTTATTGTCTGTAGAAAAGTGATTTTTTGTCAGTCTGATTAAAATAAAAAAGGAGCATGGTCAGTTACTATCCTCTCCTAAAATGTATAAAAATTAGCAGTTGATATGATTAATAGGGATGTAGTATTGGAAATATATATTCTGAATGAGTGAATCTGATCTTGGTTTGTTCAGTAATAAATAGGAATGTTATTTGTTATACATTATGGATACACAATAATTGATTCAGATAGCAATAAATGATTATTGTTATCATTGCTACCTATGTAGACATTCTACCTCACTTCTTCTACCTTTAAATCTGGATTTCATAAAAATATCTCAAAAGAATAAAGCTATAACTCAAAAAAGTTACCTTTTATCCTACAGTTACATAGTTGCTTTGAAGAATAGAATCATCTGCTTTGCTTCATGATTCACAAGACTGAAATGGGTTTTTTTTTGTAAAAGATGTATTAAAGAAGAAATGCATTATCATAATTTCATTCTTTAAAAGGTACCTTTCAATTCATTTTGCTTAATCAAAAAAAATGCAAGCCCATGGGCCTCATTTTTGTTTTTCAAGTCATTCTGTCCCATAATTTTTTTTTAAAAAAAAGTAGACTGAAAGCACTCGTACTATTTCAATCCTGAATATACATTAAAAGGAAAATGTAGCTTTTGTATATCACTAAAAGGAAAATTCTCTACAGTTCCATATATGGGCTTATAAAAATTAATCATTGATTGCAAAAGAAAAATAATGAATTATTCCATTCTTCACAGGAAATAGTGCACTTAAGTGTACCTTATAAAGTAATTAGAACTGAATCAACTTCCATTAATTCCTTTAAAGAAAGAGAAGAAGGATAGAGGGAAAACAGCTGAGACCTTATAGGCTTTCTTTCTGTAATTTTTGCTATTCTAAGTTTGGACATTGATACAGCTTGACAATTTTGTTCAATGATACACTATAACACAGAGGTTCCCAACTCCTGATCTGTGGACCAGCACCGGTCCTCAGCGGACCGCACAAACAAGGAAGGCTCCATCCTTGGGATGCAGGCAGTATTCAAAACCACGCCTCCTTCAGTCCATGGAAAAACCTTTCTCCATGACACTGGTCCCTGGTGCCCAAAAGGTTGGGGACCTTTGCTATAACAGATCAGCCTGTTTTCATTAAATCCTGCTTCTAAAATACACAATTTTAAAATCAACATCAGGACCGAGTTTACTTTGTGTGGCAGGTTAAAATGAAATGCTGTTTTACATACCATTTTATGGACATTAATGGCCAAAAAGAAAGCGACATGAGTCCTGAACAAATGTGTATATAAATAAATATAAAAGAAAAAGAACACCATGAAACTTTCTTGCTAAATAGTTACAGAATCACTCAATTAATTAATTCCCTTTGAATACAATGCCATCAACTTTGCCTGAAATAGTGGAAATTGTTTCCTATACTATTGTGGCTTAAATTGATCCTTGGTTACAGTTTTGCCCATCTTTTTTATCCATTTAATTTGCTTGCTTGGATGTAAGTATCTCATACATTTTGGACTCAGATTGTAGAGAACATGAAATTAATTAAACCAATCCAAATTTACCATAAAATTATAACTTCAGAAAAACTGAAAAAAACAGACATGTTCATGAAGACAGGAACCATTTGGGAAAGAGCCAGGACAGGAAGTCATTCAGATATTCTAGTTAAAGATTTAGCAACACTGGCCAGCATTTTGTTCTGACTGACATGCTTTATTTCCTTAGTTTTCAAAACTTGAATCATGTGCTCTGATTTCTTTCACTAAATATAACTCAATTTTTATTGACTGGGAAGAAATTGTGACTTTATCTCAGTTATTTTTATTTCTTTTACTCTAGTCAGGTTGATATTGAAGTTAGGAGATGAAGACATTTACATTTTTATCATAATAAAACATTTTTTTTCAACGTGGGAATTCTTTAAGGGTAGATAACTGGTCCTCTTACTGAATTTTTGCAGATCTTTTGTTCTGAACTGCAAAGATTTAGTGGATAGCTGAATATGAGAGAATATTTAAGTGGTGGATCTTACCTTCTTGCTCATATCTCCCAATTTAATTTAAGTGAGTAGACAAAGACGTTTCTGTTTGTACAAGCTGGCCTAGCCTGATGGGGATTGGTGGGGTTGTTTTATTTTTGGTGTCTTAATTTTATCTTGGGGTTTTTAGAATTGTATTCCAATTGTTTTAACTTGGGCAATCATTTAATCTCTTTTTAATGTTTGTATTTAGTATTTTATTCTGCCCTGTGAACCACCCTGAGTCCTTAGGGAGAAGGGCGGTATATAAATATTATTAAATTAAATTAAATTAAATTAAAAGCCAACTTGTAAAAACTAAATTCACTAATCTCTAAATTCACCATAGTGAACATCTGATTGGAGCTCTTAATTTGTGCTTTGTCACTTCACTTCTTGCTAGTGAAAAACAATACAAAGTAGAAAATCTGAAATATCTACATAGGTTTGTGCACTGGGATGAAAGGAATAAGATTCAATTTAACAAGGAGAAATATGAAGTTATGTATCTGATGGAAAATGTAATGCAAAAATAAAGCATGGGGAAAAACTGATTGGGAGAAATACATGTGAAAGTAATCTGGGTATCTTTGCTGCCCCAAGTTAAACCTGAACCAGGAGTGCACTGATGCTGCCAAAAAGACAAGTGTTCTCCTGAGATTCATTAATGTAGCAAGATCATGGGAGGTTTCTAGTATATTCAATTCTATCTTGCCCTGGTCAGACTCCATTTGGAATCTGGGCATTATCCACTTCTGGGCATTACAGTTCAAAAACGACAATGTTGAGGTAGACCATATTTTCAAGAAAACTACCATGAAGATGAAGTATATAATGTGGAGAAGCTGATGGATCAGTAATGGGAGATGGTGAGAAGACAGAACTCCTTAACTCTTTTTTTTTACATTTGTCTTCTCCCAAAAAGAAATGGCACTGGGGGAAGAAGGGAACTGCAGCTTAGAACAAACAAAGGGTAAGAGAGAAGCCAGGTAATTAAAAGTTGTAGGTTTCCTATTTCTTCCATCTTTATTTGTTGTAATTTCCTTGTTTTTAAATGTTTTTAAATAATTTGTAAAGTGACCAGAGTATATAAATTATCCTCCTCCTCCTCCTCCTCCTCCTCCTCCTCCTTCTCCTCCTCCTCCTCCTCACTTCCAACTTTAAAAGCAAGGTCTTGAGAAACATGATCTATTCACATTTTGGGGTGGGGAAATAAAAAGGAGACTTCCAATGAAGAGAAGACTGATCCCATATAACTGTAATGGAAATTCAAATTCAAGAAGGAATAGAAAGGAAATATGGGCAGAATTAGAGAAGAGATAATAAGAAATTAAAAAAAACTCTATTCTTTCTTTTACCTGAGTTAGCTTTTGGAAGTTGTGAGACAGAGAATGAAGTTAAGCTCAACAGCCCTAAAAGGATTGTTTCCAGAGAAATGTCAAGAACAGTGTTCTTTACAACATGTATTTAATAGCACAATTTGTGATCTTACAAATCCCCAAACTTATGGTTTTGGAGATCAATTGGACTTTAAATCCACTCTGCTCTTATTATGCAGTCCATTGTTACAATTATTTATCCTTATTAATGGCAGTAAAAGTGCTATGTCTCATAGGCAGCTCTATCTGGTGTACATGATTGGAATGTGCTGCAACTAAAGATCAATATTCTTGGTAACTAGTGCAACTATACTATTAGATTACCTGCACTGGACAAATGTCGCTTTATGTGGCAAAGCAATTTGAAGCAATTATCTTTTGGACATCTTGAATGATTAAGTAGGCAAGCTGGAGACCTTAATTTGCCTGGCTTCTATTGGAGAGTGTAGGACCTCTTTTTCAAAGAATTGTCCTTTAGCTTGATTAGAAGCTGATGCAAACAACTGTCATCTGAAAGTCTTACATCTGTGGGCATAAATCCATGTACAGGATATTTGATTCTCAATTTTATTCTGAAAAAGTAATGTAAATACCATGAAATAGGTTTTTCCCATTTCATATTGTTTGAGTATCTTATGCAGGACATTTCTGAATAGTGAATATGTCAAATATTTCTTTAATTTATACTATCTTCCCATTCTAGGAGTCTTCCAGAACTCATAGCCAATGTGAATCATGAACATGCTGCTAGAAATTGTAACACTATACACAGAAAGCCAGTGTGTTGGAGAAGGTTTAAGAAAATGGCCATTATTTTATGGAGACTGAAGTGCTGTTGTGATTTTTCTTTCTTTCTGCCTTTCTTCCTTAGATTACCACTTACATAAAGCACTTGACAACATTAACAGTAAAAATAAGTATTTAAAACAATTCTTCACATAATAATATAACAACAATAATCTGATAAAGTACTTATGGATCATATGTTACCCTATGGTTGCATGTTGCCCCCAGTGCTAAGTTATATTGCTCTAACTGGGATGCAGAAGAGTGTGATTGATAAATTAAACATTGTTTAATTTTCAGTTAAGATGGTATATCTAATTTAAAAAAAATAAAAGTGGCATCACTTTGGATAAAAAGCACCAAAGGTGCTTTTTCAAGAGGCAACTGGACTTTCTTGTTTTTCTTTGAAGACGTTTCGCTTCTCATCTAAGAAGCTTCTTCAGCTCTGACTGGATGGTGGGGAATAGAAGGATTTGTATTCCTTGCAGCCAGCTGGTCATTTGCATTCTTTTATAGAGTCATTGAGGGGGTTTGTCTGTGGGTCACCTGTGTGGTGCAATGAATCTAAATAATTTCCATCCTTCATCGTGCCAGTCAGAGCTGAAGAAGCTTCTTGGATGAGAAGTGAAATATATTCAAAGAAAAATAAGAAAGTTCAGTTGCCTCTTGAAAAAGCATCTTCGAGACAACCATGACCTGGATAACTGAAAATATCCATAGACATTTAGCTATGCACTCTGACATGAACATCCTTTGAATGGTGTGGGAGCATGAACAAATTTCAAGAAAAATTGCAGATTACAGGAATCATTTGTGCTTCGGTCTGAGATGCAGATCACACAGACTCATCTCCATAGCCTGTGCCTGTGTTCAACAGTGAAGGGACACAGGGCAGAAAGCATCCTGCAGAAAGCACAGCTCCACAACACAGTCCTTACCACATTTCCAATAAGGCTCCACACCCATTTGCACTACTCAGGTGACCCCGAGGACACAGACCACCTCCCAAGTGGCCCCAAAGACTCTCTAAAAGAATGCAAATGATCAGCTGTCTGCAAGGAATATCCTTCCATTCCCCACCATCCAGTCAGAACTGAAGAAGCTTCATGGATGAGAAGCGGAATGTCTTCAAAAAGCACCTTTGGGTGACCTGGATGACTGAGAATCTCCATAAACATCACTTTGGAAATGACTCAGAAGTAAGCCCAGAATATTTCTGCTATTCATTAGTCTTGATTGTTAAATGAATAAGTCTTTTTTTCTTCAAAATGTTGGAAGTGTTCCTGTTGTGATTCAGGGTCAGCCTGTGGGTTCGGCAGTTGGGTCGGACGACTCAGAGGAGGAGGAGGGGGGTGTTGAAGAGCTTGCTGATGATGGCCTTGAGGCTCTGCAGAGCCCTCAGCCGGGCCCCTCCCACCTGGTCACGACGGAGACCCAGCTGTGTGAGCCTGACAGCGTGGATGAAGATGACCCACAGCTGGCCCTGTTCAAGGACGCCCGACGCAGGAGGCAGTCAATCAGGAGTAAACAGAGGAAGGCAATGGGGCACCTCGGAAGGAGGCAGACAGATGCAACGCCCTGAACAATATTTAAGGGGAATGTGTGGGAGGGCTGGTTTGCTGAAGGCAACCGCTTGGATAGTTCCTGTTTCATAGCTCCTGTTTCATGGTTGGTGTCTTGTCTTGCTCTGTTTTATGTTAATAAATTTGGCAGGCTTTATTCCAGCCTCTTGCCATTTGTAAAGGGGTTGTCCCTGCTTTTGCTGCAGGGCCGGTAGCAGGCTGGTACAGAACAGTTCCAAGCATGCCTTTATTGCATACTGGTAGCAATGCTCTAAAGCCCAAATGATTGGAATGTGATGCAATGCAGAATAGAACAGATTTTGAAAATTGCATAGACCATAGAATAACGGAGTTGGAAGAGACCTTGGAGATCAACCCCCTGCTTGAGCATTTCCATTTCAGACAAATGACTGTACAGTCTCTTCTTAAAAATCTCCAGCGATGGGGTACTCAGAACTTCTGAAGGCAAGCCGTTCCAATGGATAATTGTTCTCATTGTTAGCAAATTTCTCCATAGTTCTAGATTGCTTCTCTCATTAATTAGTTTCCATCCATTGCTTCTTGTCTTGCCTTTTGGTGCTTTGAAAAATAAATTGATATCCCCCCCCCATCTTTGTGACAGCCTGTCAAATATAGGAACACTGCTATCATATATTCCCTTGTCCTTTTCATTAGACTAGACATACCCAATTGCTAAAGGGACGCGGTGGCTCAGTGGGTTAGGACGCTGAGCTTGTCGATCGGAAGGTCGGCAGTTTGGCGGGTCGAATCCCGAGTGCCGCGTAGCAGAGTGAGCGCCTGTTACTCGTCACAGCTTCTGCCAACCTAGCAGTTCAAAAGCACATAAAAATGCAAGTAGAAAAATAGGGACCACTACGGTGGGAAGGTAACAGCGTTCCGTGCGCCTTTGGCGTCTAGTCATGCCAGCCACATGACCACGGAGACGTCCTCGGACAAGCGCTGGCTCTTCGGCTATGAAACGGAGATGAGCACCGGCCCCTAGAGTCGGAAACGACTAGCACGCATGTGCGGGGGAACCTTTACCTTTACCTTACCCAATTGCTGCAACCATTCTTTGAATGTTTTAGTCTCCAGACCCCTAATCATTGTTTTTCTCTTCTCTATACTCTTTCCAGAGTCTCAATATCTTGTTTATATTGTGATGAGCAAAACTGGATGCAGTATTTCAAGTGTGGTCTTACTAAGGCTTTGCTAAGTGGCAGTAATACTTCATTTGATCTTGATTCTTTTTCTCTATTAATGCAGCCTGGGATTGCATTGGCTTTTTTTGGCTGCTGCTGCACACTGCTGGTTCATATTTAATTGATTGTTAACTAGGATTCCGAAATCCCTTTCACAGTTACTGGTATTGAGCCAAATTTCACCTAGTCTGTACTTGTACAATAAGTTATATTGCCTAAGTGTAAAAACTTACTTCTATCTACATTAAATTTCATTTTGTGCCATGACATGTTCTTAAATTTTATCTAATAATAAAATGTTATTAAAATAAAATGTAATAATTTTATATTTTACCGAACTATGCATCTCTTGAAGATACACTGAATTGACAGAGCATCTGTTAACAATTGCAATGATTTTGTATGGCTTTTACTGGAAAAAGATAGTTGATTGCTTCTTTGGAAGAATAGGTTTAAAAATTGTGGGTGGATGCCTCAATGTTTAAAATAAAATTTTATTATGAAAGAGGCCATAATTAAAACTGACAACCATTCTTGGATTATAATCTCATGGATAAAATTGAGCTTCATCCAAAATGTGGTTTCTAGAATTCATATTTTAATATTCTGTAACATTGCTGCTTGAAGTTTGTTAATGATTTTTACAAAGTTAATCTCATTTTTTTGGTTTAAAGTTCAGTAGAGGATGATTGTATTTTGTTCTAGAAAATATCATCAATTATGTCATTTGTTTCTAATGAAGTATTAAACATACTAGGAAAGAGAGAGAGAGAGAGAGAGAGAGAGAGAGAGAGAGAGAGAGAGAGAGAGAGAGAGAGAGAGAGAGAGAGAGAGAGAATGAATTGGAGAAAAATGTTTTTTTTAGAAAATTCATCCAAACAGTTCTTAACAAATTTACAAGCTTTCTATTCTAATTTGGTATATTAGATACATGTCTATAATTACCATAAGTTTACTTACATTTATTTGGTCTCTATAAGTCATGCTACATGATTTGCATTCCTTCAAATACTTGAAGATAGCTTCATATCTCACAGTGCTATCTTTCATCAAGTCTGATCACTGCTCCCCTTTCCAGAAAATTGCCTATTGTAATTAGGAGAACTTTCGCATGGAAAACTTGTACCATCACTGTAACCTATGCCTCATCTTCAAAATAATGCTCAAGATGATATTAAACTTCATTTGAAATTATATAATTCAACTTCAGTAGCAAAGTTCACTGATTATAAAAGCTGTTGTACTTCAAAGTGTCTTCAGTTATAGACTGGTTATAGGCAATATACTTTCTTATTACTCTTTGATCACCTCAGGTATGGTATCCTTGGGATAACTACATTCAAATGGCTTTTTATTTAACATTCAATGGGAGTAGTGGGAAAATTTATTTAAGAATGACCAGATGCTGCCTGTAAAATTACATTACTATTTATACTTCCTTGGGAGTACTGAAATCTTAGACTTGCATAGGTTAGTTGATAGAGTGGAATGGAAAAAAAGTACCCTTCAGATGTTGTTGGACTCCAAATAACTAGACCAAATTAACACTGTCAGTAGTCACAAACAGTGGACGAACAGTGCCTATAAAACTAAATGTTCTTCAGCCTTTTAAAATGAAGATGTAGAATTGAGATCCAGTAAAAATGATGCCCATGATGCATATGAATTTAACTTTTCATATTGAATCATATATGCAGCTAGCTTTTACTCACATGCCTTCCTCAACTTTGGGTGTTTCTGACCCATAGCAATCCCGTGTAACACCTCTTCTCCGTGAGCTGCATTGGCTTCTGGTTGCCCTCCAGGTGAAATTCAAGGTGCTGGTAATGACCTATAAAGCTCTCAATGGCTTGGGTCCAGATTATCTAAGGGAACACCTGCTGCCGGCATCAACTTCCCATCGTCCCGTGCGCTCCCACAGGGAAGGCCTTCTTAGGGTACCGCCGGTCAAGGAATGCCGGCGGGTTATCCCCAGGGGAAGGGCGTTCTCTGTGGGTGCGCCAGCCCTTTGGAACCATCTTCCCACGGAGCTTAGGACTGCCCCCGACCTTCGCTCATTTTGCAGGGATTTGAAAACTTGGCTTTTTGAGCTGTCTGGCCCAGACTGAGGGGTTTTAATTATTTATTAATGGGGTTTTAGTTTAAATTCAGGGACTTAATTTAATTTTAGTTTTAATTGATTTTAACTTTGTATGTATGTATTTTTAATTTTTCCCTGTAAACCGCCCTGAGTCCTACGGGAATAGGGCGGTATACAAGTTTAAATAATAAATAAATAAATAAATAAATAAATAAATAAATAAATAAATAAATAAATAAATTATCAGCTGAATTCTGAAACATGGGAGTTCTATCAAGTAAGAAAAGGAAGGAATGAAGATTAGTCTCAGTGGACTAAAATATTTTATGCAATTGTAAAGAATAAGGCACACCTCATTGTGTCTATAACAAAGAGATGCTTGTAAGGGCTAAGAACAATATGCTAAGCTGACAAATATTCAATCAACTCTTTGGACTGCATTTGCATGTCAAATTCAATGGAAGACTTCAATAGACTTCTTGCTTTGCAATGACACTGAGTAGTCCATGAAAGAGATCTGGTGTCAGATGGCTCTAAAAAGGGCCTACTGGGATATTCAAAGATTCACAAGGAAGTGGAGAGTTCAGCACGCCCTTCTCTTTTTGGCCTCCTAACTATGCTATTTCTTTAAATTACTTCAGCAGGATATGGAGAGAAAAACTCAAGAGGAGATATTTTCTTCTCTATTTAAGCAAAACCTCAGGAGTTTTAAAATGTGATCTGCCTAATGTGGGTTGTTAAAAAAAAACTTCTGTCTCATTTCTTGGCCACAGGCAATTTCACCATAGGCTATTTAATTCTGATTATCATTAAAACATGTTATCATATTCTTGTTGAATTCAGAGTTGGATCTGTGATCCAATCAACCTTTCAACAGAATACAGTACCTATTTGTTCTATTGGCCCAAAGTGAAGTATTTACCTTTTAAACAGCACTGAAATTGAGTAAAGTGTCCATTTGTAATGTGGATCATAGAGTAAGGGAAGAAGGATTCCTCATAAGCCTTGCCTTTAGTAATCTGGAGTCTTCCAATATCTGCCATGTTTTGAAAGCTGCTCCTCCTAAAATGGTGCAGCATCAGGATTTCTTTGGTGAAAATGTCTTAGGATAAACTGAATGGAGTTTTGGAACAAATTGGGGACAGAATGTCCTACACTTTTCAGGACGTCTTATGATTTTACTCTCAATAAATAAAAATACAAGAATCTTTCTCCTTCTCTTCTTTTAGGTAGCTAAATTTGGATTCTTTACGTAACTTAATTTAGGTGTTATGAACATTAAGAAACATGAATGGTTTAAATCTACTGCCACATCTGTTAATTATAATTAGGTACCAGTTAACAATTATTACATCAAATTATTTGCTATTTTAATTTAATTTAATAATATTTCTATACCGCCCTTCTCCCGAGGGACTCAGGGCGGTGAACATGGCAAGAATAAAAATACAAGATTACAAAAGTTAAAACAAGATTAAATAAATGCCCATATACTAAAATACATCTTAAAAACCCAATAAAATAACAATAACAAACCCCCCCCCCAATCCCCTCATCAGGCCAGGCCAGCTTGTTCAAAAAAATATGTTTTTAGCTCACGGCGAAAGGAGCGAAGATCAGGCGCCGTCCGGAGCTCAACCGGTAGCTGATTCCACAGCTCCGGGGCGCCCACAGAGAAGGATCTCCCCCTGGGGGCCACCAGTCGACATTCTCTGACCGGTGGCACCCTGAGGAGGCCCTCTCTGTGGGAACGCACAGGGCGGAGGGAAGTCGATGCCGGCAGCAGGTGTTCCCTAAGTTCCATTGAACAGAAATATTTGCTTCCATCTAACAAGTATAATGATAAGTTGCACAGGAATTAGCAAAACAAACAAGGATGGACAAAAATGTTTCCTCCAGATATTGATCTACATCTTGAGACTTAACAGTACACCCAAAAAATACCACCCAACAGAATTTGGAAGATCTCAGCTTGCCAGTTTTTAAATTTCATTTTTTTCTAGAGTTTTTTGCTTTGCTTTATTTTCTCCACAAGTATTTTAGTTTTTGAATCATTTCTTTATTTGACAAGCAAGCCAGAAATAACTTCATAAATTGTTTATATCGTTTAAGGAATGGTAGCTTTTGAAAGTAGGCCAGGTCAGGTTAATAGGTACCACACGGATTAAAGGCTGCTAGTTTATTGTTGTAGAATTCAATAATTGAATCTTGAAAGCCTGTCAAAATTTCCCTTGTCCCGCTTATATCAAACAGAAACAAGAGTTATTTTCTCTCACACTCTTCACTTTCCCAGGACTCACTTGCCCAGAGTTGTTGAGACTTGAGAATTGTTGTGGTTGAAGATGATATTGTTATTTGTCTCCTAACAGCCCCTGTATCCATTCATCAAGATTATCTCCACATCCTCTGCAGTGGTCTTTGTTTTATTAGTTGCTGTGCAGAGAACAGCTGGTTTGATTCTGTCAAAACATTGTTCCTCTTTGACAATAAGCTCAGCCTAAAGATTCCCATAGAGACTTTTCTACGTATAGCCAGATAATAAACAAACTCACTCAGATGTAAGTCTTACTGAGAGTTTTATATGTTTTTTCTTGTTTGAAAAATCTTGTATATGGTTGGAAAAATGAGATAGAGAATAAGAACTTTTACTACTAAGCAAAAAATCAACCCAGACAACACGTTGTTAAGGACTAATGAATTGTAATAATAGAAAAATAATAAAATACTTTAAAAAATATCTTATATCCTTTCAATTTTGAATCCATATCTGAAACAGCTTGATTCTCAGTGGTATCCTCTTCTATCTCTTCTTTTAAACTCATTTTTTATAGTATTAGACATTCTAAAGAGAAAGTTCTGAGTGCATTGTTGTCAAATATTCTTGAATTCTTCCAGAGTTAAAATGTTTTTCTCCATACTTTAGCATGAGTTCTCTTTTAATTATAACCTTTAATACTTTTTGGTAGCCTCTAGTAACTGGCCTTCAAGGTCTCCTCTTATCATGTGTTTGTCTAATCCACAACATTTTCCCAGGGAAAGATTTCTTACACTTAAATTCAAAATCTTCATATATTTTAAGAAGATTTTAAGCCAACTATATGAAGCATTCTTATAATTATTTCAAAATCGTATTCCCAGTCAATCTGGCCCCTTACTCCATTTAAAATCTTTCCAGAATCAACCTGTTAACCACCCTTTTGCTGCTTATTTCCAAATAAAAACATTTTTCTTTAAATTTTAAACTTACATTAGCTTCTTTCATTGTGGGTTGAAGGAAAACCACTCAGTGTAATAAAGCTTGTCCCTTTGAAGGTTCTTAATATCCAAAAAGCA
Organism: Vipera ursinii; assembly: GCF_947247035.1. Taxonomy (NCBI): domain Eukaryota; kingdom Metazoa; phylum Chordata; class Lepidosauria; order Squamata; family Viperidae; genus Vipera; species Vipera ursinii. Next base: position 85,884,166 of record NC_139513.1, read on the forward strand.
ATTTACAATGCATTTCCAGTGCATAATTAAGAAAGGAAGTGATTCAGCCCAGCATCCATTTGAAGATTCTGATCTGTGGTTTCAGCAAAACTGACTTTCTTGGCTGCCAGAGCTCTGAAACTTGATGAGGACCATATTTTTATGAACTCATCATGGGGAGAATTTGTATAGAGCCCTATGGATGATCCCAAAACCTATCCTTCATTCAGAGACCAATTCAGGGTGCTGATTCTTTCACAGCTTGTCTTTCCACCACAGTCATTGCTCTGCAAGAACAGAGTTGTCATTAGTTCACCATTATTTTTCCAGAAGTCTGAGAGCTTTATTTATTGTTAGCCATTTTTAATTGGCTAGAATGGCCAATCAGATAATAAATAAATAAATTTTCAATTAGCATTTTGAGGAATAAGCCAAAGATCCTGTTTGGTTCTAATAGACGAGGACTCAGAGTGGTTTAACAATGAACGAGTTTATTGAATACACAAAGTCAACTGTCAACTGTCAAATGTTGCAACCCTTTTATAGAGAAAGCGTTAGAACTGTAACCAATCAATGGAGTCTCTTTTCCCGCTCCTAGGTTATGGCGTCCAATGATTGCACCTTAATTTCCCGCTCTAAACCTTACTATGCTGCAATCTGTTTGCAATCTATTAAGTGCCTTGTTAATAACTATTTACATACACAACACCCCTTACCCCCCAGTTGATGTTATTTCTTTACAAAATCCTTTAAGTATTTTGGTGGCCTATGTATTCTAGAAGGGTATCTGTTACCTTGGCTGCTAGGGACCCCTCTTCCTGATTGACTGCTTGGCTGCTTGTCACTGCTGGACCTGGGCTCTGGGTTACTGGACTCAGATGTTTCCCTGTTGCTGTCTTGTGTATTAGTTTGTGTTTGGAAATCAGTGGTCACTGGCCTACTTCGCAGGGGTATTTCCCATTCAATTTGACTGAATTGTTGTTGTTGGGTACCAGGGGATGGGTCATTTTGCCTTTCCTCTACGCCACTCTCTGGCCTGTTGTTATCGCTGAACCTGGATGTACTGTTTCCCCCTAGTATGCTTTGGTCCCCCTCTACTGGCACACATCCACTAGATCTTTTCCTCAGCTGGTCTATGTGTCTTTTACAGATCCTATTCCCTTCCCCCTCAATAGTGTACGACAGGGGACCTAAGATTTCAGTCACCACCCCAGGAATCCATTTGTCCCCTTGGGCATAGTTTCTGGCCCAGATCAAATCCCCCACTTTAAATGTTCTGTTAGGAATGTCCAATTCAATGTTTGGTTGAAGTCTGTCAGGGTGTAATCTGTCCAATTTGGTGGTTAGTCTCCTGCCCCACCTCATTTCAGCTGGACTTTTCCCTGTAGCAGAACAAGGGGTCGTGTGTTGGGCCAACAAGAACTCGGCCAGTCTCTGATGCCAGTCACCTTGAATAATTCTTTTTAAAGCGTCCTTCGTGGTCCTCACATTTCGTTCAGCCAAGCCGTTGGTGGAGGGGTGGAAGGGTGCTGAAGTCTTGTGCTTAATCGAGTTGGCCTTGAGGAAATCCTGAAATTCAATAGATGTGAATTGTGGCCCATTATCAGACACAATTAAATCCGGCAACCCATGAGTGGCAAAGAGGCCCCTTAATGCCTGTATTGTTCTACCTGAAGTTACTGAACTGACTGGTACTACCTCTAACCATCTAGAGTAGCTGTCAACCACTACTAGGAACGTTAACCCTTGGAAAGGTCCAGCAAAGTCAATATGAATCCTGGACCAAGGATTCCTAGCTAGTTCCCACTTATGCGTACGGATGTGTTGTTGTTCAGGCCTGGAACGTTGGCACAGATGGCAATTGGCAACACATTCCTCAATGTCGTTGTCCAGTCCTGGCCACCACAAGTGACTCCTAGCCAATGCCTTCATCCATACTATTCCAGGATGTCCCTCATGTAATTCTAGTAGAATAGCTGATTTGTGGATTCCTGGAATAACTACACGAGTTCCCCAGAGTAAGCATCCCAAATGAACTGACAATTCATCTTTCCTTCTGAAATAGGGACTGTATTTTTCGTCCGGTTTGGCGTTAGGCCAACCACTCATGACCCAGACCATTACTCTCTTTAAGGTGAGGTCCTTATTAGTTGCCTCGGCTATGTCTTTAGCAGTTAGGGGCAAATCAGGAATGTCCTGTAGGGACATTATTTGTCCCACAGCTGCAGGGTCCTCCTCTGTTATGCTTAGGGGCAATCTGCTAAGAGCGTCAGCGTGTCCCATGTCCTTGCCTGGTCTGTATTGTAGGGAAAATGAGTATGCTGAGAGGAAAATGGACCACCTCAGCATTCTGGGCGACATGATTTGGGGAGTCTGTTTATCTGTGGTAAACAGTCCCAGCAGGGGTTTGTGGTCAGTCAGTATGGTAAAGTTCCTACCATAAAGGTAGTCGTGGAACTTTTTAACTCCTGCCACTATAGCTAATGCCTCCCTGTCTATTTGAGCATAATTGCGCTCTGCCTTGGTTAGTGTTCGGGAATAATATGCAATGGGTCTTTGTATTCCTTGGTTGTCTAAGTGGCTGATCACGGCCCCTACGCCATAGGGCGAAGCATCGCACGCCAGGTAAATTGGTTTGTTTTCTATAAAGTGGGTTACAGTAGATTTACTGGAAAGGATGTCCTTTAAGGTTTGGAAACTCACTTTGTGTTTGTTCTGCCATTGCCAAGGGGACTTCTTATCTAAGAGTCTGTGGAGGGGTTCTGCAATGGCAGCCTTGTGTGGCACAAACGTGTGGTAAAAGTTTACCAAGCCAAGGAAGGCCTGAAGTTCCGCCTTGTTCCTTGGTTCTGGGGCCCATTTAATTGCTTTAATTTTGTCAGGGGTAGGGTGGATTCCACTTTTGTCAATCCTGAACCCCAAAAAATCAGTGGATTTAACCCCTATGCTACATTTTTCCTTTTTAAGTTTCAATCCAGCCTTCCTAAATCTACCCAGTACCTGTTCCAGCCGCTCTACTAACATCTCCTCATCCTTTCCTGCTATTAGGACATCATCAAAGTAAGGGCATACTCCAGGTATGCCCTTTAAGGTCCTCTCCATCACTTCTTGGAAGATGCCTGGAGCTGCTGCAATTCCAAATTGCAGTCTGTGGACTCGGAACGCCCCCTTGTGGGTAACAATCGTCTGTGCCTCTGCAGCCTCTTTAGAAACAGTCAACTGTAAGTACGCATGCGCCAAGTCTAGCTTGGCAAACATGGCACCGTCCTGGATCGTGGTGAGGACCTGCTTCACCGTCGGGACCGGGTAAGCATGCTTTTTCATTCCAATGTTCAGGGTGGCCTTGTAGTCAGCGCAGATTCTCACATCCCCGTTAGGTTTGAGGGGTGTGACAATCGGCGTTTCCCACAAACCACCCTCAACAGGTTCTAATACGCCCTGGCCTACAAGCCGGTCGAGCTCGGCCTCGATTTTTCCCTTTAAGGCAAAAGGTACCCTTCGGGCCTTAAGCCTGATTGGTTTTACTGAGGGGTCTAGGTTAAAGTTAATGGGGGGCCCTTTGTACTTGCCCAGAGATCCATTGAATACGTCTGCAAATTCATTGCAGACTGATTCGAGGGTCTTATTTTTAATCACTGAATTTATTCCCCTGATCCAAATTCCCAGGGCAGGGAACCAGTTAAGTCCAATTAAGCTGGTCCTATTTCCCTCTGTCACAATTAATTCTAAGACCCCCTTAAATCCCTTAAATTTTACGCTAAGGCTGGTCTTTCCTTTTACTTTTATTGGACTTTTTTGAAAGTCCGTTAATTGAATATTTGTTGGACTAAGTGGAATTCTCTTTCCACTTATTTGTTCAATTCTCTCAAGGGTTTCAGTGGAAATTATTGACACTGAAGCCCCTGAGTCTATTTCCATTCTGCAAGGGACCCCTTGCAGGAGGACTGTGATTTTTAATTTTCCAACTGGAAAATTGTGACCTTTTCCCAGCCTCCTCCCATTGACTCGCGCCACCTCCCCTAGCTTTGGGATTTTAACCCGGGGTTTAGGGGTCTCCTTGCCACTGGACTTAGGGGTTACCTTACCCTCAGGCCACACATCGACTTCGTTAAGGCGGTTGTCGCGAGCACGGTTCCTGCAGATGGCCTGGATGTGGCCGGTCTTGCCGCATGCCCGGCACCTTGCGGAACGGAATCAGCAGGAGGTGCGGGGATGGTTGCCGCCGCAGCTGCCGCACCGGTTCTGGGTGTCAATGTCGCGCGGTCTGGTTGCGGTGTCCCGCCAAGGTCGTTGTGTCCCGGTCGGTTGTCTTTGCGGAGTTGCGGTTTTATTGACGGCGGCCAGGTTCAGGCCCTTCGCTTCTGGGTTGTCTTGGCGCCAATTTTCCAAATCGCCTGGAGACTTCGGCGATTTCTTCCTCCCACTGCTGGTCCACCTCCCCGCAGTCCACATAGCCCTCTTGGTTGATCTCGGGCGCCGCTGCCATGCTACTGCGGGGGGGGGGGGGTCGCGATACCCGGTTGACTCGTAAGTTAAAAGTTCGTCAAGCACTTCCTGCAAATCGCCGGTGGGTTTGGCGATTATTCTGTTTTGTAGTTGTTCATCACGTAAGCCCAGTACTACTCGGTCCCGAATTCTTATTTCTAAATTATCGTATTTACATCGTACTGCGGCTTCCCTGACGGCAGCGACAAATTTTTGAATGGATTCTCCCGGTCTCTGGTTCCTCTTTTCGAAGATGCGCCGCCAAAAGAGTTCAGATCTTCGGGGAGTAAAGTGGACCTTTAATTTGGCAAGGAGGTCGGCGTAAGGCACGCTTGAGACTGGTTGCGGTTGACACAGTCCGACAGCGACTCGGTAGACCGGTGTCCCGCAGATCGTCAGTAATGCAGCCGCTTTTTTACGGTCGTCGGTGATTCCGTTCACTAACAGGAACCCTTCGACTTGTCCAATGTATTCTTCCCAATCTTCGGGGAAGTTTGGGTCGAATTCCTTCAATGACCCGATTTGCGCCATTCGGAGAATTTTTTCCTTATTCTTCCGCGGCCGCTCGGTTGACTGTGACTCGTTCTGAATTTGCCGCCTTTCGCGACAATTCCGCCAATTCTCTGGTCTTCTGTCTATCCCACCTTCGTCGCCAGTTGTTTGGTTCTAATAGACGAGGACTCAGAGTGGTTTAACAATGAACGAGTTTATTGAATACACAAAGTCAACTGTCAACTGTCAAATGTTGCAACCCTTTTATAGAGAAAGCGTTAGAACTGTAACCAATCAATGGAGTCTCTTTTCCCGCTCCTAGGTTATGGCGTCCAATGATTGCACCTTAATTTCCCGCTCTAAACCTTACTATGCTGCAATCTGTTTGCAATCTATTAAGTGCCTTGTTAATAACTATTTACATACACAACAGATCCTATAAAGCCCATTATTTCTCTGACAGGAAATATGGAAATATATATCTTTCTAGATAGCAAATGCTAATGAATTTATTATTTCACTGTGATTTTTGAAACTTTTTTATGGCTATACATTATATGTTTTATATTGTAAGCTTTCTTGAAAATACTGTAGCCTTTAAAGGGGAGCTAAGAATTTAAATCAAGGCAACCAACATAATACACCTTCTCACATTTACAATACTATATGTTATTATACATAAACATTGTACATAATGATTAGGAATTATGAAAGCTGACAATTCCCTACAGCAGAAATAAATACACTTCCAGATACCGGTAATCTAATACAGGATTCTGTATTAGATGTGGTATATGAGGTATTCCTTACCTGAAATAACCTCTTGTGTGTAATCTAAGAAGCTCTCATTTTTAAAAAATCATGCTGTAACTGAAAATAGCCTTTGGAGTCTAGATTGGGCTCTGAGAAAAATTCATAATGAATATAATTTACCAGGATCCTTAGATAAATATATTCATAGATCTTAATGCTGGAGAAAAGCCATCATTCTGTTTGACCTCATTTCTAATAGAGGCCTAACACATTCACTTAGTAATTTCTGCATCCTAACCAGAAAAATCTGATATTAACAAGTGTGTGCTCAGAATGTATATTTCAATAGCAATTCTCTTTAATATTTCATGGTAGTTGTATCTACCTGACTAGCTAGTTCCAGTATTAAGAATGTGATTTTTTCCTGGTTATGACATTAGAAAAGGGCAATTGAATTAGTTCTTTTAGGGTATTGAATATATATTTTTGAGTCCAAATATGGTTTTATATATTGAGCTGCATGTCCGTGATGTCATTTCAAGTATAAGCAGAATGATCTTTTGCTCCACAACTGTGATCGTGACTGATTACTAGCAAACAAAACATGTGTTTAAAACTCTCAGACAGTAGATGAAGTTCTCTTTTAAAGTTTCCATTTATTTTAGTAGTTTAATGTTCAACTGTCAGAGAAAGATGCTTTAGAGTTAGTCCACCAGCAGGTTATTTTTGTTTTCACAAGTGATCTACCATTCTAACAATGGCAAAAGAATATATCTAAATTTGTGTGGAATGGTGAAACATTTTTTGAGTTAAATGTAAAATACTACAAGATACAAAGGAAAAAGCTTGATGAACTGAGAGATGGGTGGCAAATATGAATGGATGGATGGATGGATTAGCCTACCAGATTTGAAACTGGGTTTGGCTGCCTGCAGTACAGAGAATGAAAGAATGGGTGTTTTTAAGAAATAGGAGGTTGTTGGGTTAGAAGAACATATCTGAGATTTGATGCCAGGGCTATCTATGGTATGACAAAGCTAATGTAGATTTCAAAAATCCCTATAGCAGGTGGGCCATTCTTAGAGTCTGTAATAAATACAAATTTAGGTTGTGTTTGCAAACACCTTTCCGGCTTTCAGAAACATTTTATAGATGAGAAATAATAAAGAAGCATACATAGTTAACTTACTGCAATGTACTAGAATTTTTTTAAGGGGATTGTAAAATAAATTGAAAAGAAGATTTGACAATAGAAAGATATACTTGTCAATGGTTTTCTTATGTACAATTATCAGAAAGATTTAGAGTGAATGAAAGATTGTATGGCATTGAAAAATTTAAAAATGGGTTTGAAACAGAACTATATACTACTGATGAACATGTTATTGCTAAAAGATATAACTCTTTTGTTGAAATATTATATAGAAGAAAATGAAATGAAAGAAAATATGATAAAACAGGCTAACATTTTAGTTACAATATACAGATGTTGGATTTGTTGCCAGAGAAATTGTCTAAAATGTGTAAAAAAAAAAACTTTGAATATTTGTTGGAAATGTGAATATCAAGGGAAATTTTAATATGTTGGGTAGGTGTCTAAAAAAGAAAAAAATGGAATGCAAATACATATACATACATACATTAATTAATTAATTAAGAAGATTTTAAAGATTAAATTATAATAGAAACATGGGGCTTTTGCAGAGGGACTAATGGACATGCAGCTAGAAAAATAATCATGGAGCTTTATCTTTATATATGAAAAATGCAGCAATAGAAAAGGTGGAAAGGTTTGACATTACCCAAAATGGAGGAATGGTTGCTGAAGATGATTGAAATTGCAGAGATGGCTAAATTAATTTTGATTAAAGGGAATATCTGTTATGCTGACTACAAATTCTTTGTAGACTTTTGGCCTGAAACAGAAATAAATGTAATGTTTAGAAACAAATTGTATAATTGGAAAAAGTGAGCTTTTTTGTAATCATAAATTAAGAAAACCCTTTGTAATCATACTGGTATTTTCTGCAAAGGAGACCAGAAGATTCTTTTTATCTTTTCTTTCTGAATTATTTCTTTATTCTGTATTAATTTGTGTTGATGTGTCTGTGTGTGTCTGTGTAAGTTAGTCCAAGCAGCATGAGATTTCATAGTTAATTGTGCCTGACTGAACAATAGGCAAGGCATTGCTGATTGCATCTTATAATAGAAAAATTCACTTAACTAAGAAAATTTTATTCATCCTAGACAATTTTTTGCCAAATGCTGCTTACCACTGTCTTTTACCTTATCATTAAGATAATGGTTATAGACATAATGTTTATGATATAAAGCAACATCAAATAATTTGCTTTATCTTTTAGGAACTAGCAAGCATTTAATTGTTATTAGTCTGCCCTTGAAAAATATTAATTAGACTAGTACATTAGACATTTATATAAAGGGACTTTGGTGCTGGCTTGTGATTCTAAAAGCAGTAATATATGAAAATGAACCAATAGATCCTCTGTTATTAGAAAAGAATTGTATCTGTGCACACACATACTTACACACAGAGAGAACTGTTTAACTAACAGAGAACTTTTCATGTAACATCATTTTAACTATTTTTTATTAATAATATTATTCTTTTTCAGCAAATAGGGGACTCTCAAAATATGTCAGTCTTGTGATTTAATAGCAACATTTGATTCACCCTGGAGCAATTAAAATAATATAGAACAGTAACTGTATTCATAGTAAACATGATATGCTGGGACATAATAAGAATGCTTCAGTGCTTTTTGTAAAAAAAAAGGCCCTGGCTCCAATATTTGTATTATGCTCTAAGGTGAACATCCTGCAAAAGCCTATTACAGGTTAGTCCTACAGCTTAATTACCATAAAAACAATTCCAGACTACTTCCACATAATATACTATGTTTATGCTTTTATGAATCTTCTACAACCCTTTACTAATATCACCTTAGTAACAAATGTGTTAGTTTAGGCAATATACTGACCATAGACTTACATTCAGGTTCCTTAAAATTCAGGATAGTTTAATTCTGCCTATTATCTGTGCTCCCTCATCCTTATGTCACTGGACACCTGGCTATTTTATGTAATATAACAAGTAGATATTAAATAAGTAAAAAAGGGGAATGGCTAAACTACTGAGGTGGCTCCCCAACCTTTGACCTCCATCTATTATTCTTTGTTTTAGATGGGTTTTTATACTTTTTAATGTATTTATTAATTTTGTTTTTAGCTCTTTTAGATAAGATAAGATAAAATGATAAGATAAGATAAGATAAGATAAGATATGACATGATATGATAAGATGATAAGATAAGATAAGATAAGATAAGATAAGATAAGATAAGATAAGATAAGATAAGATAAGATAACCTTTATTGTCATTTTTTTACTGTGGGCACAACGGCACACATCAAAAATGAAATTTAGTTTTGTACACCATCTGGAGTCACTTGTTTGGGAGATGAGTGGCTATGTAAATTGGTTTAATAAATAAATGTAATAAAAGCCCTTTCAGATGCTTAAACATTCATTTTGCTTTGAAGTGGGAGAAAATACTGAATTTGAAATAAAAATGGCATAGCTTATACTTGAGACCAGTGTTTTACACTAGCAGATGTCTGTTTATGTCTGTTCTCCCTATGCCTATCCACTTCTGTTCTGCCTGCTACAACTGTATGTATTAAACTGCATTAATCGCTAACATTTTGATACCCTCCCACCCCACATAATGGTAGGAGAGTTTTGTCATACATTATCCACAAATCAGCATAGATTTCTAGATATCAGAAGAAATAGTTCTGAGAAGATATTGTACTGCAATTTAAGCCTGAAAATATTGAAAATATTTAATTTGATAGAAACAGCAAGATTTGTTATCATCAAAGCTTATGCAAAATATAAATAAGGTGACACTATCCATGCCTCTCTAGTATTCTGTGATATAAACATCCTAGCAGATGTGTGTGTGTGTGTGGGGGGGGGGGTTTAAGCTGATAAACAGAATTCCAATGGCAAGAGACATATTGTCCTATCAACAATAGGTTTCCCTAGAATGCTGGGAGTATAGTTCCCATAGGATGATGGGAGTACAGCTGCCAGGGAGATAGGGGGAAATTTAACATAAAAAGAAATCTGGGAAGAAGGGAAGAGAAATGAAAGTATAATGAATTTAGAAATATTCACTGCTGGAGGATTGTTATTTCCAGGAAAGGATAAGACTCTTGCAAGCAGCTTGGTAAGGCCAGAACAAGATCCACTGAAAAAAACAAAGATCACTAGCAACCAAAATGTACCCTTTGCAGATAGCTTTTGTGGAAATCTGAACAACCCTTAGAATGAACAAGGTAAACTGAATAATAGAGTACAGGACACCCTGTAATCTCTTTCTCTCCTGCTTAATATCTTTGTGCCTGGTATAGATAAGGGAATGGTCCATAGATAAGGGAGTAATTCTGCCCATGTTGAAATTTGATCCTGATGTGCAGCTTCTGACATCGCTCCAGGATAATGTCCATATTAATCTTTTATGGATTGCTGTGAATAAGATGAAAACATGGTTTTCATGTGTCTTTCTTTTTCTAACTGACGCAGCTGTTTATTTTGGTTAATTATTGCAAAAATAATGACTCTTGCCACTCATTTATATCTATAAATCCACCTTTTATTTCTAGGTTAAGTGGGTATTTCCACCCAAGCAGTGACTTTGTCTCTCTTCTCTGCAGCAATTTGATGCCATCACTCAAGTCTTCTCACTGTTGCTCCTTGGGGCTTACCCAGGATGAGGAAGTGGAAGGATAGAAAGACCATCCATCCACCTGGCTAGTGAAGAAGTGGAAAAATCAATGCTCCCTCCCTTCCTGCATCTTCCCTGTTCTCTTAATGCATATATTCCTGCTATGGAGAAATAATTACTCTGCAGCATTAGAGCAAATGCTGCAAACCTATTGGATTTCTTCTGAGCAGCATTTGAGTCAAAAGTTAATTTGCTCAGACTGTAAAATCCTCCAGAAGTGCCATACTGTAGGATCATGGGAAGCAGAGATGACACAGATCATGAGTCAGTCCAGTTCTTGTGTGCAGGAGGAGCAGGAATAAATGTGACTGTACATATAAAGAGCCCACCATGAGGTCTGGTGTAAGGCAGACACAATCAAATTCCCAGCAGACAATGCTATCATAAACTGTATATATCAATAAATGTTAAATTTTATACAGGCTAAAGGAACTACAGTTTAAGGCTTTACATTATATGGGAGCCCTGAATATAAAATATGGCTGAATATAAAATATTTTAATTTTATATACCTGGAAAAAATACAATTTGAGAGTGCAAAGTTTAATTTACAATGATTTTCCAGAAGTGTTGTTTTAAGAAATGATGTTCAATTTAGGAAGGGACTGCCCGTCAAGAACTAGGGTACAGAAGGCTGTAAAAATGCTCAGTAGATTGAAACAACAGAGAGGCTAACAGTTTGTAATCTGGAAATGTAATAAAGTATCTATAAAACAATTCAATTAGCATACAATCTGATATGAAGAGCATTAAAATTCTGTGTGTTTCATTCAAGGATATAGGAAGGTTGAAATGGGAGAGGACAGAAAAAAGAGGAACATTTTTGGTTCAAGTAATCTTCAACTTACAGTCACAACAGAAGCCAGAATTTCTGTTGTGTTTCATAATGGTCATAAGTCAAGCCACCCATGTGACAGACCAGATTTTACAATTTTTGGTGGTCATTAAGCGAATAAAGTGGTTGTAAAGCAAACACTTTCCTGGGGAGGAAAGCCATGGCAAATCTAGACAGCACACTAAAAACTGTCTTTCCTTGTAGTAAAGATTACTACTCCCAGATTACCTACAGGAGCACCTGCTGCTGGCATCAACTTCCCTTCGTCCAGTGCGCTCCCACAGAGAGGGCCTCCTCAGGGTGCCACCGGTCAGAGAATGTCGACTGATGACCCCCAGGGGGAGGGCGTTCTCTGTGGGCACGCCAGACCTTTGGAACCGCTTACCGGTTGAGCTCCAGATGGCTCCCAACCTTCGTTCCTTCCGCCGTGATCTAAAAACTTATTGATTTGAACAAGCCAGCCTGGTCTGATGGGTTTGGGGTTTTTAACATTGATTTTAATTAATTTTATTGTAACGGGCACAATATTTAATTTTTTTTAACTTTTGTATATTGTATTTCTAATATTTATTGCCCTGTACACCGCCCTGAGTCCTTCGGGAGAAGGGCGGTATATAAATTTATTTATTTATTTTATTTATTTTATTATATTTATATACCGCCCTTTCCAGAAGGACTCAGAGCGGTTTACAGGGTGATTAAAACAAAAAATACAAAAGTTAAATGTTTGGTTCTAATTGACGGGGACTCAGAGTGGTTTAACAATGAACGAGTTTATTGAATACACAAAGTCAACTGTCAACTGTCAAATGTTGCAACCCTTTTATAGAGAAAGCCTTTGAACTGTAACCAATCAATGGAGACTCTTTTCCCGCTCCTAGGTTGTGGCGTCCAATGAATGCACCTTAATTTCCTGCTCTGAACTTTGCTAAGCTGCAATGTGTTTGCAATCTCTTACTTGCCATGTTAATAACTATTTACATACACAACACCCCTTACCCCCCAGTTGATGTTATTTCTTTACAAAATCCTTTAGGTATTTTGGTGGCCTATGTATTCTAGAAGGGTATCTGTTACTTTGGCTGCTAGGGACCCCTCTTCCTGGTTGACTGCTTGGCAGCTTGTCACTGCTGGGCCTGGGCTCTGGGTTGCTGGCTACAGATGTGCTGTCTTGTGTATTAGTTTGTGTTTGTAATTCAGTGGTCACTGGCCTACTCCGCAGGGGTATTTCCCATTCAATTTGACTGAATTGTTGTTGTTGGGTACGAGGGAATGAGTCATTTTGCCCCTCCTCTACGCCACTCTCTGGCCTGTTGTTATCTGTACTGTTTCCCCTTACTATGCTTTGGTCCCCCTCAAATGGCACACAACCACTAGATCTTTTCCTCAGCTGGTCTACGTGTCTTTTACAGATCCTGTTCCCTTCCCCCTCAATAGTGTACGACAGGGGACCTAAGATTTCAGTCACCACCCCTGGAATCCATTTGTCCCCTTGGGCATAGTTTCTGGCCCAGATCAAATCCCCCACTTTAAATGTTCTGTTAGGAATGTCTAATTCAATGTTTGTTTGCAGTCTGTCAGGGTGCAATCTGTCCAATTTGGTGGATAATCTCCTGCCCCACCTCATTTCAGCTGGACTTTTCCCTGTAGCAGAACATGGGGTCGTGTGCTGAGCCAACAAGAACTCTGCCAGTCTCTGATGCCAGTCACCTCGAATAATTCTTTTTAAAGCGTCCTTCGTGGTCCTCACATTTCTTTCAGCCAATCCGTTGGTGGAGGGGTGGAAGGGTGCTGAAGTCTTGTGCTTAATCGAGTTGGCCTTGAGGAAATCCTGAAATTCAATAGATGTGAATTGTGGCCCATTATCAGACACAATTAAATCCGGCAACCCGTGAGTGGCAAAGAGGCCCCTTAATGCCTGTATGGTTCTGCCTGAAGTTACTGAACTGACCGGTACTACCTCTAGCCATCTAGAGTAGCTGTCAACCACTACTAGGAACGTTAACCCTTGGAAGGGTCCAGCAAAGTCGATATGAATCCTGGACCAAGGATTCCTAGCTTGTTCCCATTTATGTGTGCGGATATGTTGTTGTTCAGGCCTGGAACGTTGGCACAGATGGCAATTGGCAACACATTCCTCAATGTCGTTGTCCAGTCCTGGCCACCACAAGTGACTCCTAGCCAACGCCTTCATCCTTACTATTCCAGGATGTCCCTCATGCAATTCTAGTAGAATAGCTGATTTGTGGATTCCTGGAATAACTACACGAGTTCCCCAGAGTAAGCATCCCAAATGAACTGACAGTTCATCTTTCCTTCTGAAATAGGGACTGTATATTTCATCTGGTTTGGTGTTAGGCCAACCGCTCATGACCCAGGCCATTACTCTCCTTAAGGTGAGGTCCTTATTGGTTGCCTCAGCAATGTCTTTTGCAGTTAAGGGCAAATCAGGAATGTCCTGTAGGGACATTATTTGTCCCACTGGGGCAGGGTCCTCCTCTGTTGTGCTTAGGGGCAATCTGCTAAGAGCGTCTGCATGACCCATGTCCTTACCTGGTCTGTATTGGAGGGAAAATGAGTATGCTGAGAGGAAAATGGACCACCTCAGCATCCTGGGTGACATAATTTGGGGAGTCTGTTTATCTGTGGTAAACAGTCCCAGCAAGGGTTTGTGGTCCGTTAGTATAGTAAAGTTCCTACCATACAGGTAGTCGTGGAACTTTTTAACTCCTGCCACTATGGCTAATGCCTCCCTGTCTATTTGCGCATAGTTCCGCTCTGCCTTGGTTAGTGTGCGGGAGTAGTATGCAATGGGTCTTTGTATTCCTTGGTTGTCTAAGTGGCTGATCACAGCCCCTACGCCATATGGCGAAGCATCGCACGCCAGGTAGATTGGTTTGTTTTCTATAAAGTGGGTTACAGTTGAATTACTGGAAAGGATGTCTTTTAAAGTTTGGAAACTCGCTTTGTGCTTGTTCTGCCATTGCCAAGGGGTCTTCTTATCTAAGAGTCTGTGTAAGGGTTCTGCAATGGCAGCCTTATGTGGCACAAACGTGTGGTAAAAATTTACCAAGCCAAGGAAGGCCTGTAGTTCCGCCTTGTTCCTTGGTTCTGGGGCCCCTTTGATTGCTTTAATTATTTCAGGGGTAGGGTGGATTCCACTTTTGTCAATCCTGAACCCCAAAAAATCAGTGGATTTAACGCCTATGCTACACTTTTCCTTCTTTAGTTTCAATCCAGCCTTCCTAAATCTACCCAGTACCTGTTCCAGCCGCTCTACTAACATTCCTTCATCCCTTCCAGCTATTAGGACATCATCGAAGTAAGGGCATACTCCAGGTATGCCCTTTAAGGTCCTCTCCATCACTTCTTGGAAGATGCCTGGAGCTGCTGCAATTCCAAATTGCAGTCTGTGAACTCGGAACGCCCCCTTGTGGGTAACGATCGTCTGTGCCTCTGCAGCCTCTTTAGAAACAGTCAACTGTAAGTACGCATGCGCCAAGTCTAGCTTGGCGAAAATGGCGGCGTCCTGGATCGTGGCGAGGACCTGCTTCACCGTCGGGACCGGGTAAGCATGCTTTTTCATTCCAATGTTGAGGGTGGCTTTGTAGTCAGCGCAGATTCTCACATCCCCATTGGGTTTGAGGGGTGTGACAATCGGCGTTTCCCACAAACCGCCCTCAACAGGTTCTAATACTCCTTGGCCTACAAGCCGGTCGAGCTCGGCCTCGATTTTTCCCTTTAAGGCGAAAGGTACCCTTCGGGCCTTAAGCCTGATTGGTTTTACTGAGGGGTCTAGGTTGAAGTTAATGGGGGGCCCTTTGTACTTGCCCAGTGATCCATCGAATACGTCTGCAAATTCATTGCAGACGGATTCGAGGGTCTTATTTTTAATCACTGAATTTATTCCCCCAATCCAAATTCCCAGGGCAGGGAACCAATTAAGTCCGATTAAGCTAGTCCTATTCCCCTCTGTAACTATTAGATCTAAGACCCCCTTGAACCCCTTAAATTTTACACTAAGGCTGGTCTTCCCTTTTACTTTTATTGGACTTTTTTGAAAGTCCGATAATTGAATATTTGTTGGACTAAGTGGAATTCTTTTTCCACTTATTTGTTCAATTCTCTCAAGGGTTTCAGTGGAAATTATCGACACTGAAGCCCCTGAGTCGATTTCCATTCTGCAAGGGACCCCTTGCAGAAGGACTGTGATTTTTAATTTTCCATCCGGAAAATTGTGACCACTTCCCGGCCTTCTCCTATTGATTCGCGCCACCTCCCCTCGAATTGGAATTTTAACCCGGTTTTTAGGGGTCTCCTTGCCACTAGCATTAGGGGTTACCTTACCCTCAGGCCACACATCGACTTCGTTCAGACGGTTGTCGCGAGCGCGGTTTCTGCAGATGGCCTGGATGTGGCCAGTCTTGCCGCATGCCCTGCACTTGGCGGTACGGAATCGGCAGGATGCGCGGGGATGGTTGCCGCCGCAGCTGCCGCATCGGTTCTGGCTATCGTTGTCGCGCGGTCTGGTTGCGGTGTCCCGCCACAGTCGTTGTGCCCAGTCGGTTGTCTTTGCGGAGTTGCGGGTTGTTGACGGCGGCCAGGTTCGGGCCCCTCACTTCTGGGTTGTCTAGGTGCCATCTTTCCAAATCGCCTGGAGACTTCGGCGATCTCTTCCTCCCACTGCTGGTCCACCTCCCCGCAGTCCACATAGCCCGCTTGGTTGATCTCAGGCGCTGCTGCCATGCTACTGCGGGGGGGGTCGCGATACCCGGTTGACTCGTAAGTTAGAAGTTCGTCGAGCACTTCCTGCAAATCGCCGGTGGGTTTGGCGATTATTCTGTTTTGTAGTTGTTCATCACGCAAGCCCAGTACTACTCTGTCCCGAATTCTTATTTCTAAATTATCGTATTTACATCGTACT
Organism: Vipera ursinii; assembly: GCF_947247035.1. Taxonomy (NCBI): domain Eukaryota; kingdom Metazoa; phylum Chordata; class Lepidosauria; order Squamata; family Viperidae; genus Vipera; species Vipera ursinii. Next base: position 85,900,447 of record NC_139513.1, read on the forward strand.
GCGGCTTCCCTGACGGCAGCGACAAATTTTTGTATGGACTCTCCCGGTCTCTGATTCCTCTTTTCGAAGATGCGCCGCCAAAAGAGTTTGGACCTTCGGGGTGTAAAGTGGACCTTTAATTTAGCGAGGAGGCACGCTAGAGACTGGTTGCGGTTGACACAGTCCGACAGCGACTCTGTAGACCGGTGTGCCGCAGATCGTCAATAATGCCGCCGCTTTTTTACGGTCATCTGTGATTCCGTTCACTAACAGGAACCCTTCGACTTGACCGATGTATTCTTCCCAATCTTCGGGGAAGTTTGGGTCGAATTCCTTCAATGACCCTATTTGCGCCATTCGGAGAATTTTTTTCTTATTCTGCCGCGGCCGCTCGGTTGACTGTGACTCGCTCTGAATTTGCCGCCTTTCGCGACAATTCCGCCAATTCTCTGGTCTTCTGTCAATCCCACCTTCGTCGCCAGTTGTTTGGTTCTAATTGACGGGGACTCAGAGTGGTTTAACAATGAACGAGTTTATTGAATACACAAAGTCAACTGTCAACTGTCAAATGTTGCAACCCTTTTATAGAGAAAGCCTTTGAACTGTAACCAATCAATGGAGACTCTTTTCCCGCTCCTAGGTTGTGGCGTCCAATGAATGCACCTTAATTTCCCGCTCTGAACCTTGCTAAGCTGCAATGTGTTTGCAATCTCTTACTTGCCATGTTAATAACTATTTACATACACAACATTAAAAACAATTAAAAAAATTATATCAAGCCCTGAACAAATAAAAACCCCAGTTAAAATTAAAATTAAAATTCTCAGCCTGGGCCAGAGAGCTCGAAGAGTCAGGTCTTCAGGTCCTGGCGGAATGAACGGAGGTCGGGGGCAGTCCTAAGCTCCACTGGCAGCTGGTTCCAAAGGGCAGGCGCACCCACAGAGAAGGCCCTCCCCCTGGGTGTTATCCGCCGGCAATCTTTTACCGGCGGCACCCTGAGAAGACCCTCCCTGTGGGAGTGCACTGGACGAAGGGAGTTTGATGCTGGCAGCAGGTGTTCCCTCAGATATCCCAGACCCTCGCCATTTAGGGCTTTATAGGTCATCACCAGCACCTTGAATCTCACCCGGAGGGCAACCGGGAGCCAATGTAGCTCGCGGAGTAGAGGTGTTACATGGGAGTATCGGGAAACCCCCATCACAACTCACGCGGCCGCATTCTGCACCAGCTAAAGCCTCTGAGTGGTCCTCAAGGGCAGCCCCATGTAGAGAGCGTTGCAGTATTCTAAACGGGAGGTCATGAGCGCATGAGTGACTGTGCGTAGGGCATCATGGTCCAAATAGGGTTGCAACTGGCGCACCAGGCGAACCTGGGCAAAAGCCCCCCTGGTCACGGCTCCTATATGATCTTCAAAGTTGAACTGGGAGTCAAGGAGGATGCCCAAGTTGCGAGCCCTATCAACGGGGGTTAACACCTCACCCCCCATTGTTAAAGGTGGAATGGTCTGGTTAACCCGAGATGCTGATATGCACAGCCACTCAGTCTTGGCAGGATTGAGACAAAGCCTTTTTCTCCCCATCCAGAACTGGACCGCCTCCAGGCAACGGGACATCACGGTGAGGGCATCGCTGAGTTGGTTTGGGGTGGAGAAAAACAGTTTGGTATCATCAGCGTACTGATGATACCCCACCCCGAAACCATGAATGATCTCACCCAGTGGCTTCATATAGATGTTGAACAGGAGGGGCGAGAAAACCGACCCCTGAGGAACTCCACAAAGAGGCCTCAGGGTAGATCTCTGCCCTCCCATCAACACCGACTGCGAAGAGCCCAGGAGATAGGAGAACCACCGTAAAACGGTGCCTCCCACTCCCAACTCCCTGAGACGCTGCAGTAGGATACCATGGTCGATGGTATCAAAAGCCGCTGAGAGATCTGATAGGACCAGGACAGAGGAACAACCCCTGTCCCGAGCCCGCCAGAGATCATTCACCAGTGCGACCAATGCCGTCTCCGTGCTGTGTCCGGGCCTGAAACCCGATTGGTACGGGTCCAGATAATCAGTTTCCTCCAGGAACAGAGAAAGCTGATGCGCCACCACACTCTCAACAACCTTCACCAAAAAGCGAAGGTTGGAGACTGGACGATAGTTATTTAAAACAGCCGGGTCCAGGACAGGATTTTTGAGGAGGGGTCTCACCACCGCCTCCTTCAAGGTGGCAGGGAAGACACCCTCCTTCAAAGAAGCAGTTATTACTGCCTGGAACCAGCCTCGTGTCTCCTCCCGGGCTGCATAAACCAGCCAGGATGGGCACGGATCCAACAAACAGGTGGTGGTGCTCAGCCTCCCCATGATCCTGTCCACATCATCAGGGGAAACAGGATCGAACTCAGTCCAGATAACATGCTCAAGACTGGCTGATTCCTCCACGTCAGACTCTGCCCAGTCAGAATCCAGACTGGCCTGGATCTGAGCAATTTTGTCTGCCAGATGATGACTAAACTCCTCGGCTCGTCCCTGTAAGGGATCCACCCTCACCTCCTGGTTAAGGAGGGAGCGAGTCACCCTAAACATGGCGGCTGGGCGATTATCTGCGGATGTGATGAGGGCAGCGAAGTAATTAGACTTCGCCATCCTCATCGCCGCAAGATAAGACCTTATAAAGGTTCTTAGCTGCAATCGGTCAGATTCGGATTGGCTGGACCTCCAACACTCTCTAGACCCCGTCTTTGATGCTTTATCTCCCGGAGCTCCACAGAGAACCATGGAGCCCAATGGGATCTGCACAGGGTCAGAGGTCGCAAGGGTACAACACAGTCAAGTGCCCCAGTGGCCGCCCTTTCCCAGGCATCCACCAAGGCATCGACTGGGCTGTGGGTGAGGGCGATGGGTATAGACCCAAGCACCATCTGGAACCGTTCAGGGTCCATTAGGCGCCTGGGGCGGAACCACCTGGTCGGTTCCGCAGCCCAGCAGTGGGGGTGGCATAACAGAAGACCAGCTGCAGGAGGTGGTGATCTGAACATGACAGGGGAACAATGGTTGGTGAACCCCCTTCCAGATCATCCAACCACTGTCCAGACAGGAACACCAGGTCGAGAGTGTGACCCCCCACATGAGTCGGGCCCTGAATCACTTGGATCAGGCCCATGGCCATCATGGAAGCCATGAACTCCCGAGCTAACTCAGACGACCCTCCCAGTGAAGGCAAGTTGAAGTCCCCCAGAACTATACGCCTGGGGAACTCCACCACCAACCCTGAGAGGGTGTCGAGCAGCTCGGGCAGGGCTGTTGCCACACAGCTGGGCACCAGGTATGTGAGCAACAAGCCCAACTGAGCCCGAGGACCAGATCCCATGAGGAGGGTCTCACTCCCGGCCATCTGGACAATGGTGGTCTCCCGTGGGCATAAAGTCTCCCGGACAACCACTGCCACCCCACCACCCCTACCCTGAGCCCGTGGCTGGTGTAGCACACGGAAACCTGGAGGGCATAACTCGGTCAGAGGAACCCCTCCCTCCGAGCCCAACCAAGTCTCCGTGATGCACGCCAGATCTGCACATTCCTCCTTGATCAAGTCCTGAATGAGGGGAGCCTTGTTAACGATGGATCTGGCATTAAAATAAGCCAGCCTAAGCTCAGGGGCCTGATCACCCTCATCCCCATGCAAAAGGGTGCTAACTGGAAGGTCGGAGTGTGCCACCGCATGCAGACAGCGGGGGCGCTATCGCAGATGTTGATGCGGCCCTCCGTGCAACCACCTGCTGCCATTCCCTATCGTCGTGGGGATTTGAAGCCCCACCCCAACATTCACAGAACCAGCAACCACCTCCCCCAACCCCATCTCGTCGGGACCCCTAACAGGCCCAGACTGAGCGCCGGTTAATAATTCCCTCCCCACCCTACTATCCCTCCCCTCCCTAACCTTTTAAAATAACCGGCTAAAAATATATATCAGGGGCCTCTTAACGTGTCTCAACACAAGGCCCCTGTCTAAGCCCAAATTAAATGAATAAATAAATAAATTATACAGATATGAACAGGATTTCTAGACAGGAGAAATTTACAGAGCTGAAATCCCAGCAGAAGCAAATAAATACCCAAAGTCAGTCAAGGATCCTATGTCTCTGGGGTGTCTTGACTGAAAAGGGGATTTCATTTGGATAGCAAATGGCCCCCCAGACTGTCAGTGCTGGAATGGCCTATTAAAATCAGGCATTCAAAACGCAAATTAGATATTCATAAAAATGGACTGTTTTGTTCAACAAAATGTAGGGAAGAAAAATATAACAAGGAGTGACCAATATATTTCTCCCACCTATAACTGGTTCTGTTTCCTCCTTTTCCACCATCTTTAACATCTAGTACATGCAAAAAGAATCTGGTAATTTGGAGGATCACAAATGAAACAGTATGTTTATAGCCCAGTATAATTCACTCCTCTTTATACCCACACCTTTTATTTTTCTTACTGAAATTTGTTGTTGTTGTTAGTTGCTAAGTCGTATCCGACCCATCACAACCCCATGAGCAATGTTCCTCCAGGCCTTCCTGTCCTCTACCATTTTCTGGAGTCCATTTAAGCTCACACCTACTGCTTCAGTGACTCCATCCAGCCACCTCATTCTCTGTCGTCCCCTTCTTTTCTTGCCCTCAACCTTTCCCAGCATTAGGCTCTTCTCCAGTGAGTCCTTCCTTCTCATTAGGTGGCCAAAGTATTTGAGTTTCAACTTCAGGATCTGGCCTTCTAAAGAGCAGTCAGGGTTGATCTCCTCTAGGACTGACCAGTTTGATCACCTTGCAGTCCAAGGGACTTGCAGGAGTCTTCTCCAGCACCATAGTTCAAAGGCTTCAATTCTTTGGTGCTCAGCCTTTCTTATGGTCCAACTTTCACTGCCATACATTGCAACTGGGAAGACCATAGCCTTGACTAAACGCACTTTTGTTGGCAGGGAGATGTCTCTGCTTTTTAGTGTGCTGTCTAGATTTGCCATGGCTTTCCTCCCTAGGAACAAGCTTCTTTTAATTTCTTGGCTGCAGTCCCTGTCTGCGGTGATCTTGGAGCCCAGGAAAATAAAATCTGTTACTGCCTCCATTTCTTCCCCATCTATTTGCCATGAATTGAGAGGGCCGGATGCCATGATCTTGGTTTTCTTTAGGACTGTGTATTTGTTGCTGAAGTGGTGTTTGTATACAGGCATTTGAAGGTCTGGTGAAATGAGAAATGTTCATGTTTAAATAGAAAGATCAATATATATATATATATATATATATATACATATACATATACATACACACACACACACACACACACACACACACACACACAAACATATATTTCCAATTACTATGTCTAAGAATGAATTCCTAGTTTTAAAATTTCCTATTGAAATTTTGTATACATTTGCCAGGAGGGTTAGAATTAATGCTCATTTTACATTTTACTGCTTGTGACAGAAATCTTGATGCAGTTAGATGGAGGGAGAAAGATAATGCTAGTACATGGAGACTGTTAACAAGTTGTGGTAGGAAGGGATGGAAAGTGTTCCTGCTTTGACAAAATGTCATCATCAGATAGCAAACAGGGTTTTTGGTTTGTTTGTTTTTACCATGGTTAAAAAGTTGCATAGGCTATTCAGAAGGTCCATTCCTACAGAAGAAATCATAGCACATAGCACATATGTAACCTTGGGAAGGAGGGACCTCTGCAATGCAGCCAGGACTTTGGGGAAAATAAAAAGCACAAAGAGAAGAATATTATCATGTATCTTTTTCCTCAACCTTTTTCACAACATTCTCTTGCTTCTTTTGCTTCCAACATCTAATCATTTTTCATCTCAGAAGGTGGGAGCCGGTTGATCTCCAACTCTTCTGATATCTGCTTCTAAAGTAATCCTTGCTGCTTTGATCACTCTGAATTAACAATTGGACAGAAATGTTAGGGTAATTGTGTCTTATGTTCTAAAGAGTTACATTTTGATATATGTGATACATAAGTCAGAATTAGGAAAATGGGAGGAAAATCACAGGATATATACTATGTCTATCACATTCCCATGATCAGCTAAACTGATCATTCTGTTAAGAAGATCAGGTTGTTTTGATATGATTTGTCAATAAATCCAGGTTGGCTTTTTCCCCCAAGAGATGGATAGTTTCATAAATGCTTGCAAACTGATGCTTAATAATATACCCAAGACTTTTGCCTGCTATTAACATCAAGCTTTTCTTTGGGTAGCAATTGCACTTAGAATTTAAAAAGTAGGTTAAAATAATAGCTGGAAATCAATTCCTGTATATATGTTCATACATTCCTTATTCTTAGAATATAAGAGTTTGGATGTGTGTGTCTGTGTGTGTGTGTGTGAGAGAGTGAGTGTGTGTAAGTAATACATAGAGATTTCTCTAGACACACACAGACATTCACAGTACGCTTTTCAGAGGAATTTGCTCAGAGTTTTGTAGTTTTGTTGTTTTCTTATTAAAGTGTTCTAGTTACAGATTTATCATAGGCTTGTTCTGTGATTTGAACCAAATGGATTTTTAAAATTCTACTTCAGATTTATCAACTGTAGCAAGAGAAGCAGAGGGATCATTTACCAAGGAATTCAACTGCTGCTAGAGCTTCCTTCCTCATTTGGTTCTGCCAGTTATGTAAATGTGCAGCTGTGCCTAATAACCGAAGGTGCTTTTTCCCCCTCTCTACATAATAGAAAACTTTCATTTTGACTTGTGTCACTGAAGCACTGCAATGGGATTTTAAAAGGGTGTATTTAATTTGGGAGTACAGGTAGGGAAAATGTGAAGAAACATGTTACTTGAACAGTACGATAAAAATAAAGGGATTCCAGAATCAGTGCCAGTACTGTTGCATAATCAGATCAGAGGTTTATTTAGAAAGCAGTGCACTTCATTCTTAATTGGTTCTTTAATTAATTTCCAGTATATTAGCATTTAGTCAGAACTAATTGGTGGTTAAAATTTTGGTTGTTACCACATCTTTTCCAGAAGCCTATAGCGGGGTATGGCTGTGAAGGGGATATCTTTTTATTTTATCCACACAACTTCAAAAGAGAGTGACAGTCCCCAAGTCAGTCAATGAGCTTTCATGATAAAGAATGGATTTGAAACTGGGTTTTTGTAATCCTAGTCCACTAACTTAAGTATTACATCACTCTGGCTATAAAGCATCTTGCTTGTGATGAAAATCCAAATTGTTGGGAAGTATCGATATGATCAAGAAGCATCACAATCGTCCTTCATGTTCTTCAGTGACATTATTTTATTTACAGTACTTGTAGATTGTCCAAGTTATGAGACAGTGGATGGTGTACAATACTGCAAAAAAAGGAACAAAAGCAGCAGTTTGGAACCTTACAAAATGTACATAGCACAATAAATACCTACTTGCTTATCAGTGTTATGCTTAGCAACACTGATGTTTTAGAAACAATGGTTAATATTTTGATAAGCTTTTTTATTTATTTTTAAGGTTTATTTATGTATTAAAATAAATATGTAGCTACCATCTTATAACATGAGATGGGCAGCCCTTTAATTTTTTTAAAAAAATCAAAACATGATCAAAACCACATTAAAATTATAAAAAAAACAAATACATTAAAAACATAAATGTGTTGCCAAGTCAATCTTCCAATGTGCAGTCACCTCATCTTATTTTAGCACTTGGGATAAAAAGCTTTATGGAAGGCTAGGAGGAGAGAGAGCCTGCCAAATTTCATGGGGCAGAATATTCCATAGGGCAGAGTCTGTCATGGGAAAAACATGTTTCCTAGCTCCTAAAATAGCAATATTTAAGGGAAGTGATTAGTAGTGTGCCCACCTTATCTGATCTGGTAGGATGGATAGATGTCCTTAGGGAAAGGTAGTCCCACAGATAACCTGCCCCTGTACCATGCAGGGCTTTAAAGATAATGACCAGCACTTTGAATTGCACCTGGAAAGAAACTGGAAGCCAGTGCAGCTGACATATTCAGTTTGACAAGGAGAAACAAGTTTTGCAAGTGGTACCTCTTATAACCAGGTGCTGGGAAGTGTAGAGCTTTGTAAGTGATTACTGTGTTTAAATAAATATTCTATCCACCCCTAAGTATCATATTGGATTCAGTAACATTCCCCTCCAAAAACTGGTTTAAATTGTAAATTATGGACTTTCACCTTAGTCCATAAATTCTCTCAGTTTGTAACTGTCATAAACGAGGTTAATTTGGGTTTAATTCTACACTGCTAAAGACCTCTTGCTTTTAGCAACATTTCCAAAATTACAGAGTGTGAAATGTAATTTTTCCCCTTCCTAACCCATTTTTGTGAGAGACCAGTTAAATAAAAAAAAGTTCCTCAATTTCAAGCTTTTTACACAAAGTCTATTACCATATTTAGGAATAATTGCTCTCCATAGACGTGACTGAACATACAAATACCTGCAGCCTGGCAGAAAATCTCCTAGCTTGTATTTAAAGCAGAAAGACCCAGAAAAACAATGCAGCAGCCAAGAAAAGGCAAAAACACAAGCTAAGATCTGTAAAATGCTATGTTATCACTATTTTAATAAAATAATGCTCTTAAATTTTATCACATTGCCAAGTGTTAATTTTTAAAAAAATAGTATATCTGTCTATTAAATTGCAGTATATCTGACTATTAAATTGTATTTGGTAAATACAATTATGAGGTTAGTTAATTGGTATTATGATTTGGTACCATAATAAAATTATGTCACATAATGTAAGCAATACGTAATTATGATAAATAAGTAAAATGAATCAATTCACAGAATTGATCAAATCAATCAATTCACAGAATTTCCTTCTCCATTTATAACCTTTAATACAAGTAGTTTTCATGTTGGTTTTAAATAAAAGGTTAGGCAGGATCTTAATAAGATGTTTCTTTTAAAATGGGACATGATTAATACACATCCTATGATTTAGAGCAGGGGTGTCAAACTCAATTTCATTGAAGGCCACATCAGCATTGTAGTTGCCCTCAGGGGGCTGGGTGGGTGTGGCCAGGGTGGGCGTCACCTACTGGGTGGGCATGGCTAGAGTGCGTATGGCCTACTGGGTGGGCGTGGCCAGCTCTACATAGTTCGCATCAAGGGTGCCTATGGGGGCCCGGGCAGGAGTGGGACAGATCTGAGGGTCTCTGGCAGAAGGAGGGTCTCTGGGCCAGGACCAAGGTAGTGGGGGCCGTTCCCTCACTGTTTCCAGGATGGCTTCGCGGGCCACATGAAACCACTTTGCGGGCTGGATCCGGCCCCCGGGCCTTGTGTTTGACATGTCTGATTTAGAGGATAAGAAGCTCTAGATTAATTCTAGCTTAATCTACAGGGAGGACCCCAAGGATGTTGGAAGTTTCATTTTCTGCTTCCAAGGTGAAAGTGAAAATGCAGGTGCTCCGATGCTGACTTTTCTTTTTCACCATCCTTTTCTCTTTGTGTACCATGACTGAGCTAAAGAATAAACATTATGCATGGATGTGAACTTGAATAATATGGCAAAAGAAAGCAAAGGTAGTATCAACAGTAACAGATGCCTTGAGTGCAATCGTAAAACAACTGGAGCAGTGCATGAATATTAACTGGAGGCTAAAACATATGAAGAACGGTTTCAGGAACTGGGCATAGCTAGTCTAGTGAAGAGAAGGACCAGGGGACACATGATAGCAGTGTTCCAATATTGGAGGGGTTGTCACAGAAAGGAGGGGGATCAACCTATTTTCCAAAGCATCTGAACGCCAGACGAGGAATAACGGATGGAAACTAATCAAGGAGATTTAACCTGGAAATAAGGAGAAATTTCCTGATATTGACTGTCTTCAGATGTTGTGGGAGTTTCATCACTGGCTTTCAAGAAGAGACTGGGCTGCCATCTGTCAGAAATGGTGTAGGGCCTCCTGCTTGGGTGGTGGTGGGGGGTTGGACTAGATGACCTACAAGGTCCCTTCCAACTCTGTTATTCTGATTCTGATCATTAGCATTGACAAATTCACCATCAATCACTTGCAAAACGGCAGTTTTACTCTGCAACAATACTTCTAACATCATATAAAACATCAATGTCTGCCTACCCCACGTCCTTGAGAAGGACTTGATAAGTGGATAAAAATGTCAAATCCAGTCTAAACATCTGGATGACTATGTGATGAACCACGATAAGTCAATGAAGATTAGGACACACTAGAAGATTAGGACACACTAAAATGTACTGAAGATCTGCAGTAAGTAGATCCATGCTGCAGACAATTTCTGCAATAGCACTTTCCCCCCCTATCCTGATGATTTTAGCTTGTTAATTCTACTGGAGTATTTTTTTTATCTAGTTCTCTAGCAACCCAGCTGTCCAGGTTATTATTCATTTGTCACAGAGTAAAGAACAAAATTCTAAGGCACAAACATGGATAATTAAAAGAAAAAGCTGCCTTCTTACTTGTAATTACCATATATATCTAATCAAATAGGTTATACAATTTGTCATTATATAAGCAGATAAAGTGAGTCATTCTCAGTAAAAATCTGTGACAGTTCTAAGCTGGTGAGCTCAAAGGTGGGCTCCCCAAACAGTGGGCAAACATGTTTTATCTGTAAAATATTACTGATAACTTTGAAGGGTTGGAACATCTGCCAAAAAAAGAAATCATGCATCATTTTAAGGCACATGACTGGCATAAAATAAGATTTTGTATGGCTTTCAATATCGTAGAAAGCAGCCCAGTTGAAAAGTTTTTATAGTACCAACCCTCATTTAAATTATACAATCTCTACCTATCAGTGAACAGTTTTATACTAAACTCATTTGACATTAGTTAATTTTGCAATACACATGATAAACAAGCTTTCTCGCCACTGTGGTTAAGCAAATGGCTGGTAAATTAAGTTGCAACCCGGTCGTTGTGTGAATCTGGCTTCCCCCAGTGTCCCGGCTGGTCAGAAGGATGCAAGAGGGGATCCACGTAACACTGGGACGCTGCGACCATTGTAAAGATAAACAAACCCAGTTTTCATCTGTGATGGTGGCGACCATGGGCAGCGTTCACTGAGCTCCACGGTGAGCCGACACAATGGGTGGCTGGGAGGTTCACGAAAGCCCAGCCGAGGGACATATTCGGAGGGGGGGGTGCAGGAACAACAGGCTAGCATCGTTTTGCGGTGTGAAGCATCCCCCCCTAGAGAAGTAGCAGCGTCAGTGGCAGCGGCTGGGCAGCTTGTAACCTGCCACTGATCAGCTGGTGCTCGGAATCAGCTGTCAGGCGCTGTACTGGCTTGAATCATCTCTCGCTTCAACTGGCCTCGGGCACTGGGGAGCCTCGTCAGATTGGAATGGCTTCGGCAGCCTAGGATCCTGCTGCGGATCCCTGGATGGACTATCTGGCACCTGAACTTAATTGGAGGGTGCCGTTCACAGATCTCTCTACCCCTGATTGTTAATCTTGGCCTTTCGGCTTATAAAATGGCCATGGATCATCGTTTTCTAGAGTTTGCTGTTAGGCTCCGTTTTGGTGTGGAGGCTATGGGGGAGGCTTTTTTGTCTCCTTCTTTTTCTCAGAGGATGATGGAGATTTGGCTGCTGGAATCTGAACATTTGACATTTATGACTGAGTTCCCTGCTGCCCTAGGGATGGATTTAGTGTGTTTGGATGGCCTCTGCTTTCTTACTTCTCAAGACGGGTTGGAGGCTGGAACAGGATTTGGGACATTTTGAAATTTTCCTGTTCCCGTGACCTCCCTGTGATGTTCCTGAAGGAGTCTGGGACAGGCCGTGGTGAGAGGGCGGCCCTGGACTGGCTATCAACCCCCTGCTGGTGTGAGAGACTAGCAGGGGAGATTTTTGCTTTCCCAGCAATGCTGCCCTTATCCACCCCAGGCTGGATCTCATGGCTAGGTGAGAGGACAGTTATGGGCTCTTGTCTGGACCGGCTCAGGTGAGAGCAGAGCCGGATTGGTGGATTGCTGGATGAAGACATGTTCCGGATTTAATGTTTTTACATCTTAACTAACATCTTATCATCTTAATAACATCTGACCCCATTTGTGAACAATGGCTCATACGGACAGTTCCATTTCATGGCTCGAGTACAATATTCTAGATCGGACTTGTACGCCCTCAGGGGTTTTTTTTCCCTCCTGGATATGACCAGCCTCCCTTTCTAACATTTCCCTTGATGACGGGCCCAATTGTTGGGACCCCGAGAGGTGGCTGGGCTTAACTAGGGCCCTCTGGTGGAGACATATTAAGAGGCCCCTGATACATTTTAGCTAGGTATTTTAAAGGGTTAGGGAAGGGGAGGGACAGTAGGGTGGGGAGGGAATTTTTAATTGGTACTCAGTCTGGGCCTATGAAGGGTCCCGGCGAGATTGGATTGGGGGTGGAGACTGCTGGTTCTGTGTGTGCTGGGGTGGGGCTGCAAATCCCCACGATGATAGGGAATGGCTATCAGGTGGTTGCACGGAGGGCCATATCAACATCTGGGATCGTGCCCCCGCTGTCTTCGAGTGGTGGCGTGCTCTGACCCTCCGGTTAGCAACCTCTTGCCAGGGGGTGAGGGTGATCAGGTCCCTGAGCTTAGGCTGGTTTATTTTAACACCAGATCCGTTGTTAACAAGGCTCCCCTTGTTCGTGACTTGATCGAGGAGGAATGCATGGATCTGGCGTGCATTACGGAAACTTGGGTGGGCTTGGAGGGAGGGGTCCCTCTGACTGAGTTATGCCCCCCAGGTTTCCGTGTGCTACACCGGCCACGGGCTCAGGGTAGGGGCGGAGTGGTGGCGGTGGTTATCAGGGAGACTTTATGTCCGCGGGAGACCACCATTGTCCAGACTGGTGGGATTGAGACCCTCCTCCCGAGATGTGGCCCTCGGGTTCAGATGGGCTTGTTGCTCACATACCTGGTGCCCAGCTGTGTGGCAACAGCCCTGCCCGAGCTGCTCAACACCCTCTCAGGGTTGGCGGTGGAGTTCCCCAGGCTTATGGTGCTGGGTGACTTCAACCTGCCTTCACTGGGAGGGTCATCTGAGTTAGCTCAGGAGTTCATGACTTCCATGACAGCCATGGGCCTGATCCAAGTAATTCAGGGCCCGACTCATGTGGGGGGTCACACTCTCAACCTGGTGTTCCTGTCCGGACAGTGGTTGGATGATCTGGGAGGGGGTTCACCAATCATTGTTCCCCCGTCATGGTCAGATCACCATCTCCTGCGGCTGGTCTTCCATTATGCTACCCCCCGCTGCTACCAGGTGGTTCCGCCCCAGGTGCCTAATGGACCCGGAACGGTTCCAGATGGCGCTTGGGTCTATACCCATCGCCCTCACTCACAGCCCAGTTGATGCCTTGGTTGATGCTTGGGATAGGGCGGCCGCTGAGGCACTCGACTGTGTTGTACCCTTGTGACCCATGACCTGGCGCAGATCCCGTTGGGCTCCATGGTTTTCTGTGGAGCTCCAGGAGATGAAGCGTCAGAGACGGGGTCTAGAGAGCTGTTGGAGATCCACCTGATCCGAATCTGACCGATTGCAGTTAAGAATCTTTATCAATGGTGGGGGGGTGAGGTGTTACCCCCCATTGATAGGGCTCGCAACATGGGCATCCTCCTGGATTCACGGCTCAATTTTGAAGACCATATAGGAGCCGTGACCAGGGGGGCTTTTGCCCAGGTTCACCTGGTGCGCCAGTTGCGACCCTACCTGGACCATGATGCCCTATGAACAGTCACTCATGCGCTCATGACCTCCCGTTTAGACTACTCCAACGCTCTCTACATGGGGCTGCCCTTGAGGACCACCCGGAGGCTGCAGCTGGTGCAGAATGCGGCCGCGCGAGTTGTGATGGGGGTTTCCCGATACTCCCATGTAACACCTCTACTTCGCGAGCTGCATTGGCTTCCGGTTGCCCTTCGCGTGAGATTCAAGGTGCTGGTGATGACCTATAAAGCCCTAAATGGCTTGGGTCCGGGTTATCTGAGGGAACACCTGCTGCCGGCATCAAGCTCCCTTCGTCCAGTGCGCTCGCAGAGGGAGGGTCTTCTCAGGGTGCCGCTGGTTAAAGATTGCCAGCAGGTAACACCCAGGGGTAGGGCCTTCTCAGTGGGCATGCGTGCCCTTTGGAACCAGCTGCCCGTGGAGCTTAGGACTGCCCCCCACCTCCGTTCATTCCGCCGGGACCTGAAGACCTGGCTCTTCGAGCTCTCTGGCCCAGGCTGAGAATTTTTTTAACTTTAACTGGGGTTTTTATTTTTTCTCAGGGAATGATGTAATCTTTTTAGATTGTTTTTAGCTTTTGTATTGATTTTCTTTTAAATATCCTGTAAACCGCCCTGAGTCCTTCAGAAAAGGGCGGTATATAAATCTAAATAAATAAAATAAATAAATAAATAAACAATACTTCCCTGAATATATCATAGCAGAAGATCTAGACGTAACAAAGATTACTATCGCCGTCAGAATCGGTGCCTAAGAGGAAGCATGGGTTTCTCCTAGCCTTATTATAATTCTTGTTCATAACACAGGCCATTTCTTGTGCAGTCCAATTAATTTATCTCTAAATTCTGGGGTTGTAAATGATACACCTGCAGCTTATGAACTAGTCATCATCCCCTTTTGGATTTTCTGAATCTTTGCATACCTTTGGCAGTGATTGTTATCAGAGCTTTGTGTGGGTTTTATTGATATATAAAAGAAGCCGAAGGAAAAAAATATCAACATTTGGCACATGTCTCATTTATTTCACAAACCAATAATTCAATGTGCCAATGTGAAAAAGTAACCAGCTGGTTCAGGAATAACTTTGAGTAGCTGTATAAGTACTTAAGAGCCCCATGCTTACGCATATTAACTGTAAAGCTGAAAATATACAAATTTTACAGGCTTTAAAGACTTTTGATAAAATAACCTGACTATTCTTAGAGCTCTGCAGTGATACTGATTTATAGTAAAAATATTTTCTTGAAATGTAGAAGATTTGGAAGAATTTCAACAATGGCCATCCTGTCAAAATCACTCAAATAACATAGTAAAATCATGACTATAATTCAGAAACATCCACACCAATTTTAAGGCCAGGGCTCTGACAGATGAGCACAATTCAAAGTGCGCTGAAGTTGTCCCCCCAAATGGAGATGAAATGTTTGCAGCCAAATCACCAAGCTTGGAGATCAGACCAATAGCCCCTAGTAAATTCACCCATGAAGTCACATAGCACTTTAGAACATATTTCTGGGATCATGAAAGTTTTTATTATCTTGGCTAAAGTCAGGGGGCAGTGGCGGGAAGTGGGGCCAGTGGCTGTGGCAGGGGGCAATGGGCAGGTGGCAGCGGTGGCAGTGGCCCACCACGACAGTTTCTCCTTTGGAAAATTAATTGTCCACATCTGATCTATGTCCTTACTATGATTAAAAGATTGATATTGCAGTGTTGGAAATACAAATGTATGGTCCTATTCACTCAGTGAATTGAAGAGCTGATTAGCCATCTATTAACGGATTGCTTATAGACCTAAATTTTGTATGGACAGGTATAATGAAATATGGAACTCATTTATACAAAATATAGTAGCTTAAAATATTGATATTTACATAAATGTATTAGAAATTGATATATATGTGCTTGATTAACAATTATATTCAGTTAATATGCATAGAATTGTAACTATTAATTGCTATAATCATATACCATACTTTATTGCTTTTGCTTTTTGTTGCATTTTTTTTTACTTTTTAAAGCTTTCTATGTGTACTTCCCCCCCCCATTATTTGTATTATAATTACCTTTGTTTTATTTATCAATAGACTGATAAGTTGAAAAAAGAAATTTCCAAGTTTATGGATGTTTCTCTGGTGAAAAACAAACTGCATTTACTTGTTTAAGAATCTCGTATTTAGGGATATGGTTTGGGAATGCTTTGCTGCAAGATAATCTGCCATTATTTAAAGAAATGTGAACTTTGTTTCATATCAAATTGTACAGAAGCATATAAGGCTATTTGTCTGTGATTCTGAAGCCGAAGAATAAGTGGGTCATGCAACAAGACTGTGTTTCCAAATATAGAAGGTAATGAAATTTAGTGTTTTTGACTGGTCATGTAAAATCCAGATCAACAGTTCATAGCAATGTTGTGCTAGTACCTAATTCAACAGTTCATACTGAAAAATCCTTAAATATAATAGTTTGAAGAGGTTTGCCATGGAGAAATAGGCCAAAATCTCCTCCAGCTAAAGTTGTGCAACTGATTCCTGAATTGAAATAGGCAATGGTGGGTTTGTTTGTTTGTTTGCCATTGGTGCAGCACAGGTTGGATGTTTTTGTTTATGAAATAATAGAAACATGCAGCAAATATGCATGCCCTTTTTTCATTGATTCCCTTTATATATTATTAGAATTCTGTGAAGCTCTGCTAAGTATAAAATACTATACAAAAATATCTGGTAAATCACAAAAGGAGTGTGTTTCACAGAAGTGTAAATGAAACCTTTCCTAATTGTGTCGTAAACATACAGTGGATTCTCTTTGGCAAATGTGTTTTACTCATAGGAAGATTGTGTCATGTATGATATATGCATAAAGGTAAAGGTAAAGGTTCCCCCGCACATGCATGCTAGTCGTTTCCGACTCTAGGGGCCGGTGCTCATCTCCGTTTCAAAGCCGAAGAGCCAGCGCTTGTCTGAGGACGTCTCCGTGGTCATGTGGCTGGCATGACTAGACACCAAAGGCGCACGGAACGCTGTTACCTTCCCACCGCAGTGGTCCCTATTTTTCTACTTGCATTTTTATGTGCTTTCGAACTGCTAGGTTGGCAGAAGCTGGGACGAGTAACAGGCGCTCACTCTGCTACACGGCACTTGGGATTCAACCCGCCAAACTGCCGACCTTCTGATCGACAAGCTCAGCGTCCTAACCCACTGAGCCACCACGTCCCTTGATATATGCATACCACCTGGAAAAAAAAACTTGTGTTCTATGCCTGGTCTATGAAATTTGGACAGAATGATAGTTATAACACATCAAATCTATTAAATTGATTTTCTCCTTTTGATACCAGCTAAACAACTTTCATGTACAATTTTAATTTGAATGGGAATACCAGTTTCCAGGAAGCAGCAGTCTTTTTTTATTTTTCATAGAATTCCATGGCTTCACAATTAAGATCCTCCAGATGCATTCATCCTTGGAATTTTCTCCCCTGTGTCATTTGTTAATAAGGATGATTTCTTTGTTCTGCATGAAGGTTTTCCTAACAATTTCATGGTACCTTAGAAACTATGTATATAATGCATGATGGGGAGGGGGGACAAACCAAACCATGAAATACATTTTCTTAGGAGTCCTTCTTTCCCCCACCTTCCCCTCCCCTGCTTTTAGGAAAGGCCTTTCTTTTTGGTTAGACATTTTCAATTTGTGCTCCTTTGATTTTAATAGTCTGTATGGTTGTTAACTGCTTTGAGTTCCCAGGGGCTGCATGATGGGATGGATACAAATCAGAATCATCCTGCGCCTCTTGTGCTGCCTCATTAAATCTTTCTTTGTGGCTTTGGCTTCAAGAAATCAATATAAGCAGCTACTGTTCTGACAATTATTGCAAAATAGTTATTTCAATTAGATATGTATGTTTGTGTGTATGTGTACATGTATTGTACACACACACACACACACACACACACACACACACACAGAGAGAGAGAGAGAGAGAGAGAGAGAGAGAGAGAGAGAGAGAGAGAGAGAGAGAGAGAGAGAGAGATGTCAGAGCTTAACTGAGAAATATAAGAAGCAATTGTAGGTAAGAAAAAACATAATTAAGGTAGTTTACCTGGTATAGAAATGTAGGTAATTTATACCAAATCAAAGCTGTGGACAATCTAGGTCATTTTCACTATCTACAGTGGCAGTGGTTTTCCAGGTTTTTAGACAAAGGTCTTTTTCAGAATCTGTGGCTTTCAGGATATAAGATGGTTTCTCTGTAACTTCAATTATAAGTTTTATTCAAAGGTTAATTGTACTAATCTTCTACCCACTAGTACTCTCGAACCCAATGGTGATAAAAATAAGTGGGATGACAGCCTTTGCTGACTTCCGCCTACTACCTAGACTACAGAAAAACTGAACAAAGTGTTTATTTTAAAAATAAAATTTAAAACAAATAGAAACAATTAAGCCATCTCCTCCTCATATTCTGGTGGAAATATCCAGTAAAATTAATGACACTTTGTATGTAACAATGCTGGTGGGACTAAGGTGCATATTGAGATGATCTTTTACAGTCTTTTCCACTCTCAGGCTTATGGCATTCTTAGCTGAAATTCAAAACACTGCACCGATATTGGCAAACTGTAACGAATAACTAGAGGTTGAATTTGAATGTCCTGACAACCAGCTTTCAGCCATGCTCAAAATAGACATGCTAATGTGCTATGAGAGAGCTCCACCACCTTAGTCTGAAGCCACAATCACTTGTGCTTGGGTGATATAGCACAGCATATCCAAACAACTACAGCAGCAAGTATTTCTCAGTCCTGCCCCATTCTGATCACTGTGTGATGAAGGCAATGTAAGCCTCATAATTAGATTGATTATGTGCCATCATGTTGGCATTGACTCTTGGTAAATATAGTATGTGGATAGATTTTCTCCATGACAACCTATCTCTGAACTGGTTCTTCTTTTCTGTGGTGCACCAATTGCCACTGTGAATCCATTCACCTTGCTGCTGAATGTTCCTTTCCTTTCCTTTATCCCAGCATTAGAATATTTTTCCAGAAAGCTTGGTCTTCACATAATTTGAGCCTGATAATTTGTGCCTTGACTAAGAGCTCTGGATTGATTGGTTTGTATTTTTCACTATCCATGATATTCTGATGCATCTTCTCCAATACCAAAATGGTCTTTCAATCCAGCGTTTTCATAATACAACTTTTACTTCCATAGGGTCTCACATGGAAGATGGGAATAAGACATTGTTTGCATTGTTCCCATCTTTGTGCAGACACATCATGGTATCTGTATATCTTTTTCAAGGTGTTCTACCAAGTTCTAGTCTGCATCTTATTTCTTGATTGCTTGTTTCTTTACTGTTTATCCTAAAAGTCAAAAGCTATTTACCACTTGATATTTTCACCGTCAATTCTAAAAGTAGCATGAACACCATCTTGAATTTAACCACATTATGAAGTGAAGTGCACATTTGCATTTTCCAAAGAAGTTTTAGTACTTGCTCCCTGCCTCATACAGAGGGCATATCATTTTTCTGCAGAAAGGTGCAGAGATTTGTTTATTTACTATGGCAAGAATGATTGGAAATGCATATGGAATATTCAAACATCCCTAATATCAAAAGACTCCTGTGATGGTCCTTGCTTTTGTTGAAATAGGAGTGAACAGCATAGCATAAGTTTCCAAAGCTGAAATGATGTCACAGTCTGTGACCTCTGGGCTGTGATGGGCCCACTTCTGTGTTGGGGCTGTCTATTAGTTTGTGTCACTAGAAGCACCAATTATGGAGTTGGCTTTAGCAAGAGATATTTCCTGATTTCCAGCTCCAGATTGCTAACAGAAAAAAATGAATTTCCTGGATCCCTGGTAAGCACTATGACATCTTTTGCTTGTTCTTGGCCTACACCAAGTTCTGTCTTACTGAGAATGACAGTCAGTAAGGACAGTGGGGTGCTTCAGATTTGATCTCTCAATAATGCTTTAGGGCCAGAGGAAGACAAACAGAACATCTGTCAGCAATATCTTAAAACTGCTGCACAACCCTTTCAATTGGTGGTATCACAGCATGCTACAATCTTCCCCCAGCTTGCTATCTAACTAGAAAGGGATTCATAAAGACAAACTCTGATTTAAAACGAAAGGGTTCAATTAATATGTATATGTTCAGTCTTTTAGAAGGAGTAGAAACAGAAGTTGGGAAGAATTAATCTTTCCAGATAAGCAAGAAAGCCTACTTCTGGGTTGGGGTGATTTTGTTTAGTGGAAAGAAAAAGTGTTCTGTTCATTTTAAAAGTGATAAAATGAAATGAAAGGAAGAAGGAGGACTGTCTGTTTGTGTGTGCTCTCTAATTGGATATCAGTCACTGTGCTGTGTTAAAACTAAAACTAAAGCACACACATATAACCACCCTCATAAAATGACCTTAGGGAGTGGGGGAATTTCCTGAAGCAAGCAGCCAAGCAGATGAAGTAAAACTCTGGTTCAGTCACAGTCAATTTCAGACAGTTGTGGTCCTCTCTCTCCAGCAGCAGAAACTGAAATGGTTATTCAGGACCTAAGACACATCCTTAAATAACTGCTATCTTCTCCAGTACCCATTTCTCAAAAACCTACCCAGCGTAAGCCAATAGTAGCAGGAATTTCCTGCTTTTATACTGGGGGAAAAGGAAGAGGCACAAACCATAAAATAGACTAGTCACAGGGCTCAGAACCTGATGGATAGCTGTTTGAAACAACCAAAGAAACATTTGAAAGTGGAAATATTTTTCAAATTGCATTATGGATGAACTGCACTATTGAAGTTTCAAAAGTTTCAGTGTGTTGCTTCTGTATTGTTATAAAGTTTATTAGAAAATTATTTATCTTGGGGTTAGAAAGAGAATGTCAGGTGCAAGGAACTGATATCAGTGCTTTCCACAAATATATGGATACGAAGGAGGTATTAACAGATATTATGCTTATTTTATTTAGCTTTTCAGAGATCACACAAGACTGCCAGATATACACAGTAAGCCCACCTATTAACATCACCAGCAGCAGAAATAGAAAATTGTACTATTTAGGCACAGTAAACTTTAATTATTTTCTACCTGCTGTATTCCCCCGAAAATCACAATTAAAAGATTTACAGTACTAATTTTGGAACAGCATGCAATTTACCCTCCTGTGATTTGGCAATAATTAAATAGACAAAATCAGCAGAGGAACACGAACCATTTCAAAATAAATAGTTAAGCTACGATTAAAAAAAACTAAATCGAACAATTATGATATATTCTTGCATTATACTGGCCCCCAAACTGTGTGATCTCCTACCCACATGAGCATTTTGTTGCATAAGATATCTTTCCTGCTGATCGTACAGATGAATAATTTCTTTTTCATATGTTTTTTTATAATTGGAAGCCTACAACAAAATTTCTTCACACAATTCTCTTCTGATATAGGCACCTGTTTTATGACATTGTCAGTCTAAATACTAGTTTATGTAAGGACAAATTTTCTTTATCAAGTATAAGGACATAATCAGAAATTAACAACATTCAGGTAATTTCACCTTTATATTTTTATGTAGTAGTTGTTTGGAAATGGAGAAGACATAGACAATGTTACAAGGGAAGTAAACTAGAGGACCATTGTGTTCACCCTGATGTGTTTGCTATTTCCACACACAAAAAAAGGATACTACATACAGAATTTGCTTTAAGTGGCAGATTTATTGATTAGGCTGAATTGTTTTCCTCCTGGTGCAGTGGTGGGATTCAAATATGTGAACAACCGGTTCTTGATGTGAATGCTACTTCCGGAAGTCCATTCTGGGCCTGGGCAACAAAAAATTAGCTATCGGTTCTACTAAAGTGGTGTGAGCCGGCTGAATCCCACCACTGTCCTGGTGGCTTTTTCCACCATAAAAAAAGGACTAGCTGGCAGAATTTTCTGAAAAACATACATTTTAAGCATGCAAAAACTCTTTCATATCCACATATCATTCTATTCATGGAAAGAAAGTTAAGATCTAAGCCAATCTTTTACAATCTGCTGCCTTCCAGATACACTCGCTACAATTCTCATGCCAACCAGAGTTAACTAGAACATTTGTGGAATACTTTCCTGAAAGAACTCAAAACTAGTTTTAGTAGTTTGCACTCTTAAATGTTATACACAGGGCTTTTTTTCATCATAGAATGCCCAGAACGGAGTTCCGGCACCTTTTTTGGATGGAACCTTGTAGGGTTGGCAAGGCGGTTTGTATGACATGTCTGAGTTCCAGCACTTTTTTTTTTTACAAAAAAAGCACTGGATACACCTGAGACTTTGTTGTTGTTTTAAACCAAGAAAGGGTCACAATAAATGATGATAATGTTAAGTTGTAAAGATCAAATAATTTAAAGGTTTTGTAAACATTTTGCTAAGAGAGTGGGGGAAAGGAAGAAAGGAGGTAGGAGAGAAGGAGGGACACAATA
The DNA here is from genome assembly GCF_947247035.1 of Vipera ursinii. Lineage (NCBI taxonomy): Eukaryota > Metazoa > Chordata > Lepidosauria > Squamata > Viperidae > Vipera > Vipera ursinii. The sequence goes on from NC_139513.1 coordinate 85,922,604, forward strand.
TGTGTTTGAAAAAAAGGCATACTGGTTAAGGTGAAGGACTTGAAATTGAAAACTCGAATCCTTATTATTCCAATCCTTATTATTTGTGAAATGAACCCTAAGTGCCATTTCATGGCCTACCTCAACAGAAAGTTTTAATGCTTATGTGGAAATTAGAAAAGTATAAATAAAAAAATTTCAGTATCTACTTACAGTGCATCTATAAGTAGTCATTTGCAAATTAATAGTGAGCATGTGTTACATGGATAGGCATGATTTGAGACAAAAATATGTTGCTTCCCTCATCATCAGTACAAAGAGAGAAAACCATAAAGTAATGAGGCACATTTCTATCAAAGCAATGTTTCTATCTAGCAAAAGTCTTCCACGCTGATTAAGTCTTTAGGGATTAATATTAAGACACGAACAGCATGAAATGTTAAGCCCACTTTGCTATACTATTTACCACAATACATGAATAAAATAGAGCTGGAAGGAAAGTTGGACATCTTCTAGTCCAGCCCCCTGTTCAAGCAGGAGAACCTATATATTTCAGACAAGTGACTGTCTAGTCTCTTCCTAAAAATCTCCAGTGATGGAGCCCCCATGATTTCTGGAGGCAAGCTGTTCCACTGGTTAATTGTCCTCACTGTCAGGAAGTTTCTCCTTAATTCCAGGTTGCTTCTCTCTTTATTTAGTTTCCAACCATTGTTTCTTGTTCTGCCCTCTGGTGCTTTGGAGAATAATTTGACCCCCTCTTCTGTGTGGCAGCTCCTCAAATATTGGAATACTGCTACCTTGTTGTCCCTGTTTCTTCTTTTCTTTAGACTAGCCAAACCCAAGTCCTGCAGCTGTTCTTCATATGTCTCCAGTCTCCTTTAATCATTGTAGTTATTCTTCTTTGAACTTTTTCCAAAGTCTCAACATCTTTCTTGTAGTATGGTGACCAAAATTGGTTGCAGTATTCCAGGTTTTATAAAGTGGTACTAATACTTTGCATGATCTTGATTCTGTGCCTCTGTTTATACAGCCCAGGATTGTATTAGTTTTTTTTCTTCTGCTGTTGCACACTGCTGGCTCATATTCAGGTGATCATACACTAGGACTCCAAGGTCCCTCTCACAGTTACTGTTTTTGAGCCAGGTCTCACCTAATCTGTACTGATACCTTTGATTTTTCCTGCCTAAATGTAAAACTTTGCTTTTCTCCACATTTAAAGTCATTTTGTTGGATAGGGCCCATTGTTCAAGTTTGTCAAGATCTTTTGGGATTCTGAGTTTGTCCTCTGGGGTGTGGGCTATTCCTATCAGTTTAGTGTCATCTGCAAATTTGATGAGTTCCCCATCTAATCCATGATCTAAGTCATTTATGAAGATATTGAAGAGTACTGGGCCTAAGATGGAGCCTTGGGGTACCCCACTGCTTACTTCTCTCCATGTTGATGTAGTACCATTGAGGATTACTTGCTGAATATGGTTTGTCAGCCAGCTATAAATCCATCTGGTGGTGATGTTGTCTATCCCATCTTTTTCTAGCTTACTAAGGAGCAGGTTGTGGTTTACTTTGTCAAATGCTTTACTGAAATCCAAGCATACTATTTTACACAGCATTTTGCTGGATTACTAATTTAGTCACTTTATCAAAGAATGAAATAAGATTGGTTTGGCATGATCTGTTTTTAAGAAAAATGTGCTGGATAGTAGTTATGATTTTGTTTGCTTCTAGTTGTTCTCAGATTTGTTCTTTATTATCTTTTCCAGGATTTTCCCAGATATCGATGGTAAACTGATTGGTCTGTAGTTTCCTGAGTCTGTTTTTCCCCACTTTCTTGTAGATGAGAACCACATCATCCCTTTTCCAATCCTCAGGTACTTCCCCGGTGCTCCAGGATTTTTGAAATATATGATGCAATGGTTCTGAGATAACATCTGCCAGCTCCTTCAGAACTTTGGGATGTAATCTGTCGGGTCCTGGTGATTTATATTTGCCAAGGTTGGATAGGTGTTCTCTTACCATTTTCTTGCTTATTTTAATTTTTGTTTCTAGTTTGTCTTTTGCAGTAGATTTTTTGGTATGTTGAACTATAATTTCTTTTTGTGTGAAGACTGATGCAAAGAATGAGTTAAGCAACTCTGCTTTCTCCATACTGCCTGTTACTTCCTTGCCATTTTTTTCTCTTTAGTGGACCTACAGTTTCCCTGACTTTTTTCCTGTTATTAATATGTTGAAAGAAACTTTTATTATTATTATCCTTGATTTCTGTTGCAAATCTTTGTTCATTCTGGGCCTTTGCTTTCCTGACTTTATCTTTCCATGTTCTGGCTGTCTGCTGATAACCAGCCTTAGTTATGTGTCCCTCTATTTTGTACTTGTTCTTTTTGTCTTTCAGTTTGTCAGAGAGATCTTTGTGCAGCTATGCTGGTTTGTTTTTGAACTTCTTGTTTTTCTTTTTCAGTGGTATTGTGCTGGATGGGCTTTTATGATCATATTTTTCAGTTTTTCTCACACTTCTTGAGTTGTTTTCCCCTTTAGGATTTTCATCCATGGAATTTTCCTAGGTTCTCTCTGAGACAATTTGATTATCTTTGTACTGTTTGCATATGAGATGAAAATTGCACGTGTCAGCTTTCATAATAGTAGGTGCTCCAGGTCTCACTATTTTTACATGTTCACAGTGTTTACATCAATAATATAATTTTCCTAAATTTGCACTTTTTGGATTTTTAAAGTGATTTTTATTCTGGTTAAAGCTCTTTTTTTCTGGGATCTTAAACATTTTATTTTTATAAGAAAGGACTCCTTTAGTTATTTTGTATTTTGTAATGCCTATGAGGCAAGGTTGATTCAACCTTCCATCCTTCTGAGGTCATTAAATTGAGCAGCCAGATTGTTGGGGGCAATATGCTGATTCTGTAAAACTGCTTATAAAGGGTTCTAAAGCACTATTAAACAATATATAAATCTAAGTGCTATTGCTATTGCTATGCTTTGTATGACAGCACTTATTAGCTGTTTATTGTCTAATAGAGGGATTTTATTAAAAGTGATCATTGCAAAAATGACTAGCACGTCTAAGTGGAAAAAATAAGGACCAAGATTTCCATTTTATTCCCAAATGCAATCATGATGCTCACATGTTGGCTTTAAAGAGCCCAGAGGAGTGAAATGCTAGGATGCAAAATAAGATTTTTATAGCATTTTGCCTTTTTTGTAGCAACTAATTTATGTTATATCAGAATCTGAAAACATTCTGAATCAGTTCTCATCCATGTAGATATGGATGCCAAAATGATGAGCAATGTGCAATGATGTAATCACACAAAGATACACTTAGTCAGAATTCTGACTCAAGCACATAAGTGAGGCATCTGCATATTTATGTCATACGATGGTATCAATAACAATCACACTAAGTGTGTCAACAGTTGCTTTACCTGCTTTCTTCACTGTATTCCTATCCCCTTCCTCATTGATCAGACAATATCAATAGGCTTGACTTGATCTTGTAGCCAGTCTTTGAGAGTCATGTTCTTTGTTGCCTTGAAAGTGGGTTCTTTAAAAGGCAGTTTTATATTTCAGCTGCTCTGTTTTTCCTGTTCTTTTACTCAGAGGACTAGGCATGAAAAACAGGCAACTGGGATTAATTGTTCCCACAGCCAAACTTTCTGGGTCAAGTTAATTTTACTCTGTGCATGTCTAGGTCTGTTCTGAAGTAGGTGCAATCCCTTTGAGTTACTTCACTAAGTCAATTAACCAATTTTTGTTGATCCCATAGTGCACTAATTATGCCATTGACCCACTTAAGCATTCTGTGAGAACAGGTCAAAGAAATATTTTTCCCCCTTTGGAGACATATAGAGGAGTGCACCGAATCCAAATCAACTTTATTTAGAGATAAATTGCATTTTGAAATATTAAATTGTGGTACTTTTCTGCCCGAATACTGTATATTATTATTGTACATTCCTTCTCCCTCCCTCCCTCCCTCCCTCTCTCTCTCATATACATGTATAATGCCAATAATTCACAGTCAGATTGTGCTAGCTAGATCCAGAAATGAAAACAGATTGATGCTATGTGAATAAAAGATAGTAGGAAACAGATTTAAGGTTGTGTACCTTGAGTAGTTTCCTTAACTTGGGGCCCATCAATCTGACCAACAAATAGCAATTCTGAAAATTTTAATTCTAAAATATCTGGAGCGATCTAGATTGGACAAAGTTGTTGCTCAACTGATGGGAAAATGTTGTTTTAATTGATTTTGAAACTTCCTATCAAACGAATAATTATTCATTAATTTTCCAGGTGAAAGTAAACACTGCTCATTTATGTAATTAGTATTTGTTGCATACCAACAGTATGATCTAGGTATCACTTATTTGACTTTAACAGATTGCACATTTGGGTATATGTATGCAAGTACATACCTTTCCTCAGTGATCCTTACAAAACCATCCTTTATGCTTTCTACAAATTATAAAGACACTTTTTTTGCTAATACACAATAAATTTCAGGAGTTTGGTAATGTATTTCAACCAACCAATCCAAATTTCAGGTAAAATCCACTAGGGATGTGTAAACTTGCATAGACAATTTAGCTAACTCTATTAAAACACTATAATTTTTTTTGAAAATCTTACTTACAGATCCTGAACTTTAGCAAACTGCTCTGTCCTTTATTTTTTTAAAAGATGGTAAATATTTTTGCTGCCTAATAAAAGCATTGCGGGATTATAGATATCATCATTTTTCTTATGAACTTTTTTCCTTGACAATTTCACATATTTACAGGTAATATTTGTTCCTTATGTGTTGCTGATGTGTTGTACTCCATAACCAAGAAATGGCAAATCTCACTTTTTACTGTATAATAGTTCTGTGTGACTTTCATTGGTGTGAGTTCTCAGGCCACAGAAGCAACATGTTCTCCTCCTCAAGGAAACGTGTTCACACAATTGTCTTAACCATCAGTTCCAGTAGTCAGTTAGAGGTTTCTGGTAGCCAGAATGGAAAAGGATGCCACACACAGAATGGGACAACCCACCACACCAACTTGGTGCAACCCACTCAGTGCGGCCAACTCGCCATGGGACAACTCACCATGGCCAACTCACCAGGGGACACCTCGCTGCAGGACAATTCAACAATTCAACTTAAGTATTTAAAATAATTAAAAACTTACTTTACTTTTTGCCATTCACATTTCATTTTGTCTCTCCTTTTGAATCCTTTATTTAATGATTCTATTCCACCTTTCTTTTGATAGTGGTGTAACTCTTGTCCTACAATGAGTTGTCCTGTGGCAAGTTGGCCACGGCAAGTTGGCTGTGGCAAGTTGGCCATGCTGAGTTGACCCAGACCCTGCCACACATGTACAATTAATAGATTCCTGTTCTTCCTGTTCTAATGATTCTAACCTCCTGTTCTAAGGTACTATAGTGAATAAATGCAACCATTTATTATGCTTTGCTGTCTCTTTCATTGAAACTCATGCCCCCATTTCCACTATGAATCAGGAAAGCTGCTTTATAGCAGATTGCAAGCTAACCCTTTGATCTGTGTGAATCCTAAACTTTTCATTTTGTAGACCTGACAATGAAGTGGGAACAAAATTGAAAACACAATTTTTCAAGCCAGTCCATGTCAAATTTAAGTTTGGATTTGACTCAAAATTACATCATATCAGTGTACTAGTTTAATAGTATACGGTGTGCCCTGGAGTTGTTTCTTCCACTTAATTCAGATAAATGATGGGACTGAGTTATTTCAGCCATCTTAGTGTCTATTTAATAAATGAGTAAACATTTTCACTAATATTATTAAATGATGCTGTATTCTGGATCATTCTCTGTGTACATGCTTGCTCAGTTAGGCAATTATTGCATCCCTTAAATGTCCTCTGCCTTGTTTACTTTCTGACATTGAAAGTCAATTAGTTTCTGGCATGGTATGAAATGTCATAAAAGCAATAAATATTGCAGGTGGTAGTTTAGGTAGTGTTGTGCACAGCATGAAATGCAGTAAACATAAAAATTTACAAGGCACAAAACTTGCACAGAAGGTTTGAATGAAACTGACCAAATAATGTTACTGCTATTAGTCACATTATTGCTTCATAAAAACAAATTATTTGATAATCCAAATGGGACAATAACAATTCATTCTCTCCATCACAATACTCAGAGTAAGACATATTTTTATGGTACTTTTCACAGTGGAGGTTTTGTTCTTTAAAAAAAAACCACCAGCAAATATTGGCATATTTATCATTCTTTCTTTCTCCTTTTTATTTTTCACACAGTGATAAACTCCCAGCCTAGTTTACTGTATGTGTTAAAAATAACAGGTTCACTTCCTACATGAGCACTTGCTCTGAGGTCCTTGGTGAAAGGTGAAAGAAATTCAGATGTGAACAAATAAAAATGCTGAAAGCAGGGACAAGTAGAAAAAGAACATATACTGAACTATTTGAGGCACATTTTATGAGCGAATGGTGATCTAAAACATATAACTACTGATCGTTCATTCATAACTAATTGTGGAGTGCATCAAACTAAACAATTTGTAATTTAAACATTATACAATAGTTCATTGAATGAGGAGAAAGAAAGTCATGGTTCTTCCTAAATGCTCTCTTCGTACTTCTTTAAAAAATATGATTTAAATTTCAAAAACATGAATAAAAATTACACAAGCAAGAAAAAAGAAAGTAAAAAAAAAGAATCAGATAAAAGCAAGATAAGGGTTTCCTGCCTGAGCAGGCGGGTTGGACTAGATGACTTCCAAGATCCCTTCCAACTTTATTATTGTTATTGTTGTCATTGTTGTCATTATTATTATTATTAAATATGTGAAGAAAAGGAAAAAGGAAAAAGAAAGAAAAAAAGAAAAAGAATGCTCTCTGGTTTTCTTTGGTATAGGTATAGATGAAAAATACATTCAACTCTGACTGTAAAGTTAATAATAAGTCTACATTCCTTCTATAACCCCATAACATTCTAATCATCAAATCCCAAAATCAAAAATTCATTTCTGTCAGGTTCTTTTTCAAATGAAATGGAATCCTTTTCTGCTTCAAAATTTCAGTTAAAAATATAAACTTTTCAATAGGAATTTCTTTTAAAACAATAACGGTAACATTGTCTATCTTAAATATTGAACTGAAGTGACACTGAAATACTTGGTCCCCCATTGTCTTCCTCAAAAACTGAACTAAAATATCCCTTGGAATAAGTTGCATTGCAGCATAATATGAATTTATCCAATATAATTTGTCTAATCCCTGATCCATTTTGTCTTTCTCCCAGCTCAGTAAGCCAGCCAATACCTCAACAATTGTCTTCCTTATGTTTACATGTGGGCTCACAGTAATAGCCTTAAAGCTAAGACAAAAAAATTTTCTCCCAAACCTCCAGGATAACAAAATTGTCCAGCTGTTAATCTAATTCCCAATCTGTAGTTTCTTAGATGTTTCTAAATGTTATAATGATCAAAGAGAAGCACTTCAGTGTCTATATCCTAAGGAAATGTCTCTTTAAATGAAAAAGCAATTGTAATCCATAAAGTGGATATCCTGGAAACTACAGACCTATCAGCCTGACCTCAATACCTTGGAAGATTCTGGAAAAGATAATCAAACAACAAATCAGCGAACACCTTGATGCAAACAAAGTCATCACTAAAAGTCAACATGGGTTTGTCAAAAACAGATCATGCCAGACAAATCTTATTACATTCTTTGACCAAGTGACAAAATTAGTGGACCAGAGGAATGTTGTAGATATAATTTACTTGGACTTCAGTAAGGCATTTGATAAAGTAGATCACAACCTACTATTTGATAAGATAGAAAAATGTGGGTTAGATAGCATCACAACGAGATGGATTCATAGCTGGCTGACAGGCCGTACTCAGTGTGTGGTCCTCAATGGAACTGCATCTACATAGAAGGAAGTGTGTAGTGGAGTGCCCCAGGGCTCTGTTCTGGGCCCAGTGCTCTTCAATATCTTCATTAACGATTTGGATGAGGGGATAGATGGGGAACTCATCAAATTTGCAGATGACACCAAGCTGGCAGGAATAGCCAATGCTCCAGAAGATAGGCTTAAAATACAGAAGGATCTGGATAGACTCGAACACTGCGTACTATCTAACAAAATGAAATTCAATGGTGAAAAAAGTAAGGTTCTACATTTAGGCAGGAAAAATCAAATGCACAGGTATAGTATAGGTGGTGCCTTGCTCAATAGTAGTAACTGTGAGAGGGATCTTGGAGTCCTAGTAGACAATCACTTCAATATGAGCCAGCAGTGTGCTGCAGCTGCCAAAAAAGCCAGCACAGTGCTAGGTTGCATAAACAGAGGGATAGAATCAAGATCAAGTGAAGTACTAATACCACTTTACAATGCTTTGGTAAGGCCACACCTGGAATACTGCATCCAGTTCTGGTCACCACGATGTAAAAAAGATGTCGAGACTCTAGAAAGGGTACAGAGAAGAGCAACAAAGATGATTAGGGGACTGGAGGCTAAAACATATCGGGAATGATTGCTGGAATTGGGTATGTGTATTTTAATGAAGAGAAGGGTGAGGGGTGACATGATAGCAGTGTTCCAATATCTTAGGGGCTGCCACAAAGAAGAGGGAGTCAAGCTATTCTCCAAAGCACCTGAAGACAGGACAAGAGGCAATGGATGGAAACTAGTCAAGGAGAGAAGCAACCTAGAACTAAGGAGAAACTTCCTGACAGTTAGAACAATTAACCAGTGGAACAACCTGCCTCCAGAGGTGGTGAATGCTCCAACACTGGAGGTTTTTAAGAAGAGACTGGACAGCCATTTGCCTGAAATGGTATAGGGTTTCCTGCCTGAGCAGGGGGTTGGACTAGATGACTTTCAAGGTCCCTTCCAACTTCTTCTTCTTCTTCTTCTTCTTCTTCTTCTTCTTCTTCTTCTTCTTCTTCTTCTTCTTCTTCTTCTTCTTCTTCTTCTTCTTCTTCTCCTTCTCCTTCTCCTTCTCCTTCTCCTCCTCCTCCTCCTCCTCCTCCTCCTCCTCCTCCTCCTCCTCCTCCTCCTCCTCCTCCTCCTCCTTCTTCTTCTTCTTCTTCTTCTTCTTCTTCTTCTTCTTATTATTATTATTATTATTATTATTATTATTATTATTATTATTATTATTATTATTATTATTATTATTATTATTAGTGTTAGAAATGAGGAAGGTTGCTTATAATGTCCATAAATTTAGCTGTATCACTGCTGCAAACTCCATGGATGATCCCACCTCTCTGTCTCTCAACTTGTAAGCTGATTGGGGAAATCTCTGTTTCCACAACACATTTGTGATGAACGACAGTACAGAGAGGAAATGAATTCATTTTAAGTTTTCTCCTTGAACCCAGAATCTAGATTGCTTGTGTCAAAACAAACTGTAACACTATCATGTTTTGAGATCATTAAACTATCATTTTTCCCCACTGGCAGCCAGAACTTTTTCATATTTCTATATGTTGCAGAGTATGTGGAAGTCTCCCAATTTAATGGAATATATAAATGTTTGGTCTGCAAACTTTAGAAGGCATCTGTATCCCTCTCATCTTCAATGCCTGAAGATCACAGATTCCTAATTAGAAAAAAATCCTTTTCCTTTCTACTAAAAAAGTTTTTTTTAGTAGAAATAAAAAAACTAAATTAAAAATATAAATAAAACTTTTCCCAGAATGGTTAATAAATATTAGTAACTTGGAAGGGAAATTTATATAAACTAGATGTCAAAGTGATAAACTGACTCAGATCTCAGATCATTTTTGCATATTAGTACACTTTCAAGATATCTTGTTGTATTTGATATACAGCTTTCTATACATTGGGGGGGGGACCAGATTTTAAAAGAAGCAGATGCATACCATTTTTCATAACCAACAAAGCTTATCTAATGTTAAATTAATTATACTACTAGTTGGACTTCTTTTGGGGAGGGGGTAGTTTCCATTGCCTTATAAAGATACTCACACATTTAACTCACACGGAGTTAAATCTGAAAGCATATTAAAATTTAAAATAATTAACAATTCAAAGCCTGTTCAAAGAGACTTGTTTTAAGGCCTTCGGAAAAGCTGGCAAAAAAGTTATTTACCCCAACTCAAAAGAAAGTACATTCCAGGGAGAAAAAAAAACACTTGACCTCAGACTACCTCAAATGGAGCTATGGCAACATTAGGTAAAGTTCCTCAGATGACCTCAATAAGCAGCAGAAATTGGGTAGAAAAAGGCCCAATCTCAATTAACCTGGACCCAAGTTCCACATTATGCTAATAAAAAGTATTTTACATCTTGCTCAGAAGCAAATTGGCAGTCAGCACAGGTATGAGATCATCTCTTTTCATCCTTTAAGAGATCAACTTGGCTGTAAGTAATTGAAGTATTCAGTCTAGGCCCAAAGCCCATTGTATGCCATTGTTCCATGAAGACATAGTTGGCATAAGTTGAATGAAAACTGCTCCTGATGCCTGGCATATTTTTTGAAATCTGGAAGACATTCACATCCAATAAAGCCCTCAAACTGCATACTTGTTTTTCTGGAAGAGTGTTACTATATCCAGAACAAAGAGGTTTTCCAAAATTACAATTCATAGTGAACCTTGCCATAGATTTAGTTTCACAATTTTATCTTATTTAGACCATTAATATTTGCAGGGAGACATTCAGGGAAGCCACTCCATTAACTGAACATGTTCTAAATAAATAAATCGAATATCATCAATATAATAGCAGCAAAAAAAATCTGATGATTCCCCCCATGCACTCATTCTTTTGTTTTAATAAAACTTTTGAAGAGCATTAGAGAAAAAAAATGAAACTGTGAAGAATCCCATATAATAATTTTAATCTTAAGGAACACATAGTACCAACTAAAACCATTAGGAAACTGCCTGTTTGGGCAACAAAATAAATAAAAACCAGTGTCTCGTAAGGAAAAATATTTATAATATTAATGAATTAGAATAAGTTCTATTTTTTCGTGGCTACCAAGGTGCATAGCTAATCTCGTCCAATCTTGGAAAGCCAACCATATTTGTATATGGTTAGTTACTGGATAGAAGAACACTAGGAAATATCAGACCTGTACTTTAGAAGAGAAAATGAATGTAGTAATAATAGTCCCTAAAATAATCCCAGAAAAGGGAATTACATCCATATAAGAGGCAAGAATACTACAAGATGTTAATTCCATATTTATGTTAGAAATTGTAGTTAAAGAAAAAAAATTGGAGTAACCTCAAAGAAGGAATGCAAATTTAGTTGCATAAATATCAGCTAAGCTTTGAAAGAGAGGAAAGAGTGGGAAAGTCAAGACGATGCCTGGTTTATTCCTACAATTAACAAATCACTTGTCAATTGTTTCTTTTCTTTTCTATATTCAGCCTTCACCTTTGTTGTTTTTAAGAACTTGATTGACTTTCCTCAGCAAGGGTTCTTGCCTTTTCTTAATGTAGTAATTCAGTCCATGCTTTTCTTCCCTTACAGTTTGCTTCACCTATAGTAGACCTCTAGTCCTTTTACCAATACATCCTTTTTCAGTGCAAATCGTAGAACACTGTCTACTTTTCTTGCCTTCCAATCCAAGTTATTGAGTTCCAGCTGTGTCCAGTCAACTATTGAGGAGAGAGAATATTTTTAGCACAGGGTTGAAATGAGGGGTCCTTGGTGTTCTCTGAGCTTGTTTATTTTCTTGCAGATGTGTCATTACTCAAACTAGATAACACCATCAATGCTAGTAAGGAGTGTGGTTTGCTGTCAGTTTATATTCTGGTGCATTGCCCTGTCACTATTGGTGGGTGTGGCCTTAGAGATTCTTTGGTTGGGCTGTTTACTGTTGGCTTCCTTCGCAGTTTCTTGATTGGGGTATTATTTACTTGATTGTTGGCCTGATGTTAACCTTGGAGTTAATCTATGCTGATCTGGGTGCTGATTGCTGGTAGAGTGGTGCTTGGGACTTTTTGTTCCTTTTGAGGCTGGGTGATAGTCCCTTTTGCCTAGAATATAGATGTTGCTAGTGTCTATGTGTCTATTGATGGCTAATTTGTCAGAGTGCCAGGCTTTTAGAAATTCCCTGATGTTTTTAGACTTGGCCTGGTCTAGGATTATCATTGAAACAATGTTTAAATCTGTCTATATGTTGTGAAATTAAAGAATTTTCATCATGTCTTTTGACTGCTAGTTGGTGCTCATGAACTAGCAACTAGTTCAGTTGATATTCATGGTTTTTGCCCTGTTCAAAATTGTTGTCTTTGGGGCAATTAATAGTGTAATGGTGATAGTTACCTTGGGAAATTCCATGTTTGATTCTTCTAACTCTTCCCCATTAGCCATTATTATATTTCCTGTCTACACAAATTCTTCGCTTCCTGGATTGCTATACTGAAATGGACGCTGGCTATAGATTGCTATCTAGAAGATTGATATTTGTGATTTACAGTAAAAGCTGCTACTGTGTGATCATTTGCAACTCCAATAAAAGATGAGAACTAATTTTGAGCTTTATGACCAACTCTTTTAGCAAATGGACTTGATTTATGATTAATGTACTCCCTGTTGAGGCATGATCAAGCTGTAAAAAACTCTCACTTCATAGAGTCTCAAGTGAATAGGCTGTAGGAACAATGTTACCAATCTGCATTTCAGCTGAATGTTGGGTTTTAAAACCATTTCATCTATGTCCCCCCCCCCACTCACCTCTGGTGATCTTAGAAAAAGATGTGCAAAGTCTATTTCATAGTCAAAAGATCAGAAAAGCACCAAGCCCAGGTGGAGTAATTCTTTCCTGCTTGAGAGCCTGTGCTGAACAACTGGCTCCATCTTTACCCTCATCTTTAATAAATCACTAGAGATGTGTTATGTCCTGTCTTGCTTCAAACATACTATTATAATCTCGGTTTCCAAGAAACCCTCCATCAAGGACATAAATGACTACAGATTGGTTGCTTCTTGCAACATCTTGAATCTCCAGGGACCATTTGATTTTTCACAATAAATGCATTATAATGCACTAGATTGCTTATGTTAAATAAGAGAATAATCTCACTGGCTTTAGCTGCATTGTCTTTCTAATACTAGGAATTTACAAACAGCACAACCAACATAGGGAGCAAAAAATAATTTAGTCTCCAACATAAGTTGCTTGTATTTATTTATTTTGTTGATGTGATTACTGTTTGCTGTTTTTGATTGTTTTGTGATTTTAGAACGGTAAGCTGCCCAGAATCACTTGGTTGAGTTGGGCAGCTATAGATATTAAATAAATAAAATAAGTAAAAATAAAGTCCCTAGAAATGGTTGACTAATCAATTCAGTTTTATCCTACTGTATAGCTATTTTAGCTTTTATGTAATAACATCAGTGAGATTCTTGAATGTGTTTTTGCACATGCAGTATAGGAACTGATTCTTTCTTAGGGCAACTGCTGCATTATATTTTGCACAGCAAAGCTGGATACAAATTTTCTTTTCTGTTAAACTTTAAAATCCAACTCTCTAGACTACTCATTTAATTCACTGTTCATATTCTAAACATATCTCATACTGTAGCTGAAATTGATTTTATTGTATCCTTTGCAAGGCTTGGTGTGCTGCTGAGCACAGTATTGAAAATTTACTTAAAAGGACATCAATTTTTAATTTTTCAGTGTATATTTCCTAGTAAAATACAACTTCAATTAAATCCCTTTATGCAAGTTTTGTTGAGAAAACCTATTACCAATCTCGTCATCTGCTGGAATGCTATTGATCATCTCTACATCATGTCAAAATAATTTTAGAATATTTTATGGATATGAATGATTTTTGTGACTATTTCCAAGTTGTAAAATGTGACCATGAGTTTCAGACCAATGCACATAAAACTAGAAATGCATTTTCTGCATTTATTTATATTTAAGTAGATATTTTTACTTTATAACCTACTACAATACCATAATATATCATATTCTCTCTAAAGAATGTAGATGGATAAAATCCTACTTCTGTACTGATATTGTATGGGAGGGGGGGAATGAGGTACACCAGTTTGAGACTGGTAAATACAGCTGTTGCATCCAATGACTGCAAAGGCCAAAATGGAAGGGCACCCATAAAATAAAGGTGCAGTGGAAAATATGATCACTACAAAAACACATCCATGCAAATCAGGAGCCAAATTGAAAAGATGGTCCATATGAATCTGGAACGAACCTGTCAGCTCAGGCCAAATTAAAGACCTGATTATTTTGCCACAAGGTCATCTGAAATAAGAACACAGAGAGCAGTGTATCCCTATGTTCATAAGATAAAAGGGAAATATAGTCCAAAATATATATACTCTAAGGATCATTGGTTGCATCTTCACAAACATAGAGCAAATTTGGTACATACAAAGTAGAAGTACCGGTAATCCTTGATTTGCGACTAGTCCATTATGGTAGTAAGTTGAGGACTCCCTGCAGAATAACTAGAAGGGTACATGGTATGTTCTGTACAAACTGGTAAACATAATCACTAGTGATGATAAGCTTGAATACCCACATGAAAAACATATTTCCACTTTCATGCACAAAAGGGTGGACCATCAACGTGAAATAAAAAGAAGGCAAGTATGTGAGCAATACAGATTGTCAAAGTATATGGTTCAATTTGCACAATGTTCTACCTCCATTCACAAGCACTAAGACACAATTTATTGAAAAGTTTACAAGATTTTTACAAGATCCAGGAAACCTAATAAAGTTGGAGAAGCATCTAATTCTGTGCTTGCACAATCCTATGTTTAAGTTGATAGTGGCATGGAAAAGCCAGGACAACAGTAGACAAATGAAAAACAGGCTGGGAATTAACAAGGTGAACTATCCTGCACTGATTCCTTTCCTTGTAATGGCTAAGATGAAATCAGAAAGCAACGTGCACCTCTACTGCTTCAACCAGAACCACATAAGACAAGATGAAAAAAACATATCTATCACTGTGTAAGCATGCAAAACAGTGGAATTATATGCTGCCTTTCCCACCCTGCCTTCAGCCCAGTTGCCTTTCTACTAGCCTCTACAGATGCAACAGGTTCTGGACATATGACTCTACCTGGTCATCTCTGCCTCCTAATTTTGCTATATTGTTCCATCACTGACCTTACCAGCTGACTGTTGTACCTAATGACACACAATCCTATTTAAAAGCTCTTTAGGGTAAGAATACCATAAGAATCACATTCACACTTTCTCTTGAGCTCAGTTTCCTACCTTTGTTTGATGGTTATCAAAACATTAACAGCTTTAGAACTGATACATGTTGCACTTCTATATCCTGAAGGACAGTATCCACAAGAATGATCACTGTTTTAGTACTATGTCCAGGCCTGAAACCCAGCTGAAGGGGATGCAGACAATTTGTTTCAGCCAGGACTTTTTGGAGCTGAAGTCTGAACCTTCTCCAGAACTTACTTTCCTAAGGTTTTGGGACTAAAATAGTGGTCTCTTCCAGAAGGGAGTGTTACACTGTTTCCTTCAAGGCAGAAAGCCTAACAAATACTCTCTGTGAAAGACTTACTCTCTCTTAAATCCAACTGTATTCACCCTGCTTCACTACCCCAAAGAGCCAGCCAACCTATAAGGTGACAGAGCTCATAAGTACTAAGAATTCTCTTCACATGATCGGAATTCATATAATCAAAAGAATACCAGATAACCCTAGACACTACTGCTTTACTTTTTTCCAACTAATGTGGAATCTAAGAACAAGTATGAGTGATTTGGCCAGCAAAATACCTTGCAAGTATGTCAGAAGAGTATGAGTTAGGATTATCCTGCCACCCCTCACTTATAAAGTATAGGCCATCTTGAGCAGTGCTGCTGGCTGAAACTCTGCCAATGCAAAGAAAGCAGAGGGAAGATTGATGTTTCATTGCTCTTGTTGCCATGGTGTAGCCCAAACATGAGCTCATACTTGTACTAATTCCTTGTCTTCTTTCACTTCCCATTCCAGAATTTTTCAATAACCCACACAGCTCTCTACAATATGCAGTTCAAGAGAGTACAAGAAGGTCAAGCACCTTTGTCTCCATATTCCAGAGATCAAAAGGCACACAGAACTCATAGGAAAATATCATAGCCTCCTGAAAATGTCTGGATCTATTAAACAACTGGAGTAAATCATCTTAATTGATCTGTCTCATGTGTAGAGTTAAGATGTATCAATGAGCTGACAAGAAAGTAATTTGACCATAATAAAAGACTGATCACAATGTGCTTCCCTGTCAGATGACAAGCTAATTGCTTGAGATGAACTTTTGATCAAACAAGTAATCACCTCTATGCATTGCATTCATAGTTCTCATAAACTGTCCATAAACTGCAGAGCTGCTCCAAATCCTGCCCCCAGAGTACGGAGCCAAGGAGAATCCAATATTAGCTCTGCAGTAAGATTGAAAAATCCAAGGAAGACACCTGCTGGGCAGAAGTATGGGTATTCTTAGCTTTTCTCAACAACCTCAGATAGAAACACTTGCAGTTAGAAATATATGGAATAGATTGCAGGAACAATTTGAAGATGAAGTTGCTGTAACTCCCAAAACCCAAGACGGAGGCTCATCGATAGGGCTGTATTCACCCTCCTTACTGCCCCATCCAGTAATGCATGCCAGGTTCTTCTCTGTAATCAAGAATTTATTTCAAGCAGATCTATTCACTAGCAGCCACCTGAAGCTGAGGAACCGCTAATAATCAATTGAAATTGGTGAGCTTGAAAAGGAATCTAGCACCAAATTTATGATCCTCTTCTTCTGAGACAGCTGCTCCAGTGCCTCCCATTATATTTCTTCTGTTGATTACTGGGATAATCTTTTACAGCACCCATTACTCCCTACAATATTTCAGACCTGTTCAAAATTCTGCGATGTCTTTCCAATTATCACTGTTAGTCAGAACAGTTACGTTTTCGGTTTGGTGAGGCATTAACAAGGCAGAACGGTAAAACAGCAACTCATTTATTCAGTACAGACAGAAGCAGCCCCAAACGCTGCTCAGCTCTATTTATCTGGCCTACCACTAGTTGGCAGCCAATGAGATTAAACAGTAACTTCCCTCCTTAAATGCAAATAACTGCTCCAGAGACAAGCTGTCTGAAGCCATCTATAATGGCTGTTAACCATTGCACACACACACAGTTTACAAGCAACTTATCCCAATACATAACAAGAACTAGCACAGAATTTGGCCTAGCTGACCTCTTCTGCCCACTAATATTACTCCTCCGTATTAGAAATATTAGGGCAAGAAATTCAAATTTGGTTTTCCCACTCTCCATGACAGTGCTTTCCTCTGCATTTTCATGTCCTTCCACAATGTCAACCTTATGAAGTAGACCAGACAGGAAACACAATCAGATAGCTAATTCTACATTATTGTAAGGTTCGTTAACAGAAACTTGCATGTACTTCTCTTCCCCTGTATCCTTTACAGCCCCAAAACTAGGGATGGTGTTTTCTGAGCTTCTTACCCTGCCCATATCACTGCTGCAGATTAAGCTTCCTTCTACCTCATTGTTACCTTAGTTGAATATCATTGTCCTGTCTCCCAAGGCCATTCCCACTTATCAAAACACACAATTACTCTTGGTAAACTGTTGTTCTATGTGATAGGTACACAGCTGCATGCCACTTTAATGATAACAGGACTTTATCACATTTGTATTGCATAAGGCAGTCTTACAGCATGGTCCTACGAAGATAGATTCTATTATTTTTCAAGTGACATACACCTGAGTATCTATCAGATACGGAGATAGGGTGTACATTTCTTTGATTCCATTCCATACAATTAGGGAATCTCTTCTATATAGAATTTATGTAGTGACT